>NW_027325680.1:0-300000 GCF_048418805.1 Vulpes vulpes | reverse complement strand
GAGTTGATGGGTGTTCTTGTCAGAAGAAAAGACTCAGAGATACAGAGGAGAGCACTATATGATGACCTAATCATGCCTGAAGTGGGGCATCTATACACAGGGGACACTCAAGACTGCTGGCAACACCAGAGGCCAAGAGAAAAGCATGGAATAGATTCTCCCCGAAAGCCTCAGAGTAAGCATGGCTCTTCAGTGTCGATCTCAGAGTTCCAGCCTCTAGAACTATGAGAACAAATTTCTGTTGGTCAAAGCCACCGGGTTGTGACACTTCATACAGGAGCCCTAGAATACTAACTGATGCCCTGCTAATGTGTTGCCCTACCAATCTAGCTCAAACTGACTTGGACCTGCTTTCTAGCTTTGTTTTGTTTGTTTTTGTTTTTGTTTTTGTTTTTGTTTTGTTTTGTTTTTCTGGTGAAGACAACCCCACTCTCTCCAGTGTGACATGAGACATAGTCATGGTTCCTTAAGCTGTTGAACTATTTAGGATATACTCGCATTCTCAATACAACCCCCATCCAAAAAAATAGGAAGGAAACAAAGCCCTTCCTATGCTGGGCCAAGGATGGAGAAGGGTTCCCAGCATGATAAAGGACAGCCTGCTACGCCCCAGGTCAGAATGGCCTCCCTCTGGTCCTTTTGTGCCAGAGCGGCTTCAGAGTCCCAATTCCATATGCACACAATAGTTGAAAGTGCTGGTGAGCACCCTTGGTTCCCAGGCCTCACCGTGGAACTACTGAGCCAGCCTTAGACTCCTTCCTACTCTCACTCCTCTGGAACTGCAGAATTCTGCTGGCAATTTCACCAAGATTGAAGATTGCCCATGGGATACACCTGAGATAACAACCTTATTGGCTTTGTCAATGAATTCAGTCCGACTTTCTCTGTTTCCTGACATCTATCTGGCTTCCACCATACTACCCTCTGAATGATGGGGTGCGTGCCTGACTCATCCAGTAAGGCTGAGAACAGAAAGCACAGGGCAGCATGTGCACAGGAATTTGACTATCTTTAGGGAGGGACACACACTTCTCCAATCCAGGGAGATGGAAATACATGAAGGAGCTGAGTCTTCTGTTTCAGAAACTGGGTAATTTGTACTTCTAGTACAATGGTACGTGTCCACTATTTATTAGCTGGCCTGTAGTTTGTGCTATTGAAAATTGAGAATCTTGGTTTCTAACTAGCACCACATGGCTGATGTGCATCAAAATATGTCACTCTAGAAGGGACTGAGACCATGGCTCCAGGAACTTACAACTTAGATAACTGTAGTTTGCAGGACATCCACTTAAATATCAATTGCCATCACATTTCTTTATAAGTGGGTTTGGATTAATCATTATAACCAGCTGGTTTTCCATGGCTAAAATGAGTATTTAAACATTTCCATGCTCACTGTTCCATCTTTGACTCGTTATTGGTGATAGTTCTGGGCTTCAGCACTTGATGAGAAAAGCTAAAAATTATTGTGGCTGTTCTGTAATGATACACCTTCCAAAATGTTAGAGGAAATAGTCCGAGACACTCATGAATGTAAATGCCTCTACCACCTTGTGTAAACACACTGCATCTTTAAAAAGTGCAAGAAGGGGGATCCCTGGGTGGCGCAGCGGTTTGGCGCCTGCCTTTGGCCCAGGGCGCGATCCTGGAGACCTGGGATCGAGTCCCACGTCGGGCTCCCGGCACATGGAGCCTGCTTCTCCCTCTGCCTGTGTCTCTGCCTCTCTCTCTGTGTGTGACTATCATAAATAAATAAAAAATTAAAAAAAAAAAGTGCAAGAAGGTATTAGAGTTGGGTACATTTCAATAACCAAGGGAACAAATAGAGAAAGTCTTGGTGAATGTGGTCATATTTGAACTTTGTCTTGAGGGATGATTGTATTGAGGATAAAGATATTTGATATTCCAACTGAAGGAAGAAGGTGAAAGGGGGCAGGTGGGTGTTTTGGGAACGATGAATCATGGGCCGTGGCGCAATCAGGGCATGGAGAAGAGGGGAGGGTGGCGGGGAGGAAGTGGAGGTAGGGACAAATGACCAAGAACCTTCAAAGGCCCCAGGGAGTTCAGTTTGTATTTGGAAGGTAATGCTGAGCCTAGGAGAAGTAGGGCAATCAGCACAACATTTAGAAGGCAACCAGGAAGTTCTCTTTCATGGGGGGCGGAAGGGGGATATGAATTAGAAACAGAGCAAGCAATGAGGAAGTTTTGGAACTGGTCCATGTAAGTGAGAAAGAGAAACTGAACCAGCACTGCAGAAGTGAGAACAAGAGAAGGGAAGATAGACATTTGGGGAAAGAATCAGAAAACTTTATTTTCAACAATTATGTAATATGACCCTTTTGGTATTTTTCTCTTCCAGACCAGGCAGTTGAATCAAAGGGCATGCATAATAGTTGAAGGTATGTTGATGATTGACATTAATAAGATATTGTAACAATGCTTAAAATAGCATCCCAGGGTAGGAAACTAATTAGGAGTGTGTGTGATTAGAGACTCGGCACGGAAACATCATTGTTCTGGGGTTGGTTTTTGGTGATGGTTCCAGTGATGGCGAAGGGGATGGTACTGGAATAGGTGATTACAGAGTATCAGTGATATATCAGGCATTTGGAGTATATATTGTGGCCCTGATACTGCCAAACACTATTCTAGATGCTTAGGATACATCAGGAAATAAACAGAAAAACCCTGCCTTCTTCAAGTAGATATCTGAGAACTTCTACCAAGTACCCAAAGTGCTGGATAGAAAAATAAATAATGGGGAGCCCGGGTGGCTCAGCGGTTTAGTGCCGCCTACAGCCCGGGACTTCAGCCCGGGATCAGGTCCCATGTCGGGCTCCCTACATGGAGCCTGCTTCTCCCTCTTCCTGTGTCTCTGCCTCTTTCTCTCTCTCTCTCTCTCTCTCTCTTTCTCTGTGTGTGTGTGTGTGTGTGCATGTGTCTCATGAATAAATAAATAAAATATTTTTTTAAAAAGAAAAAGAAGTAACCCGTAATATCAGGAAGAGGAACTTTGGACATGGTCCTATAAAATTATGACCCTTGCTTTCTGTAACTCTTGAGCTCCTACCGTGTACCATGCCTGGAGTAAAAGCTCCCCATGCACTGTTCCCTTTGGTAGACACAGGAATTCCATCCTCATGGCATGGGAAGTGGGAGTCTCATTGAGGCTGGCCCCAGTAGGCACCACATCAATGCCTGGGGACAAGATCACCACCTCAACAGGGTGTGTACTTCTGAGCTTGCCAACTGAGAGAGCTTGTTTTTATTCTCTCAGACAACTATTATTTTTCATTTTGTTTTTTTTAAGATTTTATTTATTCATTTGACAGATAAAGAAAAAGCACAAGAAAGAGGAGCAGCAGGGAGAGGGAGAAGCCGTCTTCCCACTGAGTGGGGAGCCCTGGGATCATGACCTGCGCTGAAGGCAGACACTTAACCAACAGAGCCATCCAGGCACCCCTCAGACAATTATTATTGATATGCCATTTAGAGAAGCAGTTGAGGATACTAATAACCATATGATCATACTGTCATCAATGGAAGCCATAAAACCCAAGTCATCAAAGGGAAATTGGCATGTTTGCCTTGACATCAGAGACGGGAGGCTGACTGCTGGTCCAGACAGGACCTTGGTGAGATTAATGAACTCAAGCTCTGGTGCACAGCCTCATATACCTAGAGAACAGAACTTAGAGGGTTTCCAGGGCTCATCTCACTCTGCAAGATGACTTCTTACCAAGCTAATGACATGATACTGGATATCAACATCTTCATTTTCATGGGAAGACATAACTGCCAAAATAATCAGTTCATTTCCTCACGCTGGGGAAATCTATTCAGGAGACCAAATCACGAGACATGAAATGATGAGAGCTTATTTAACATGGGCAGAGATTCTGTGATGCATCTGGTGTTTGACATTTTATTTATGCCATCGCATTTCACTTGAACAAGGACCCTGCGAGCTGAAGTACCTGAGTTTGTGGAGTTTCTCTGCCTTTTCCAGAGTGGCTGTGTAGCAGAACTAGAACTTGAACACACCTCCGTCTGTCCACAAAGCAGTTCTCATAATGCTCCATTCTGAACATTTAAAATCTTCTTGGAGCTCCTTGATTAAGACGCTGAATTTTTTGAAGGGTATTTTTCACTCTTTCAGAGTGGGGGACAGAAATGCAGGGTGATTGAGAACATGGAGTCCAAAGTCAGAGTGTGGTTCTGAGCCTGGTCCTGCTTCCTGCATGGCTGATATTGGCAAATTAGGTCAACACTTAACAGAAGTGCTTTTACTACTATAAAAATGGGAGAAATTATAGCAAAGTGTCTGTCATATGGAAAGCAATCAATAAATATTAATTATTGTTTGCTTTTATACCCAGACTAGTTGTCCATTGTTTTTGAGGGGATATTTATGAGAACCAATGTTGGCCATGTTGAATAAAATAATTCTTCCTTCAGATAATCACTACACATGCTGGCTTCTTCTCCACTTATTTGTGTGTGTGTGTGTGTGTGTGTGTGTTTTTCTCAAGGATTTACACACACTCTGTCATTTTCCTCCTATATCTTTACTTCAGAAAGTTGTATTATGACATAATTCCATGCTGTGAATTTCACTTTCTGGAATCTGGGTCAGTCCATGACACTTCATCAGATGTGGGTGTTTCTTGGATGTCCCTGGCAGCCAGAGGGCCCAGTCACCTCCCATGGCAGTGCCCTCTGATTGTTGCTGGTTACACTATAGGAGCCTCTAAATTGTGTGGACATTCTCATACACAGAAAATACATGGGAAGTTAGAAAGAGCAGGGACTTTATGATCCTCCCCTGAAAGACTGAGATACTAAGACTTATGTAGAAGCAGGCCACTTGTCAGCAACTTGCTCTGGGTCATCATTCATTAGATTTGGAAGCACTCCTCCATACATGATCTGGGTGGCTTACAGAACAGCCTTGTGAGACAAGACATATAGGCATAGTCAACCCCATCTCAGAAGATGTATTGTCTGTCTCTGTTCTCATTCATTTGAGGAATATAAATAATAGTGAAAGGGAATATAAGGGAAGGGAGAAGAAACGTGTGGGAAATATCAGGAAGGGAGACAGAACACAAAGACTCCTAACTCTGGGAAACGAACTAGGGGTGGTGGAAGGGGAGGAGGGCGGAGGGTGGGGGGGAATGGGTGACGGGCACTGAGGGGGACACTTGACGGGATGAGCACTGGGTGTTTTTCTGTATGTTGGTAAATTGAACACCAATAAAAATTAATTTATTAAAAAATAAAATAAAATAAAATCAATTCCCAATGGGATCCCTGGGTGGCGCAGCAGTTTAGCACCTGCCTTTGGCCCAGGGCGCGATCCTGGAGATCCGGGATCCAATCCCATGTCGGGCTCCCTGTTTGGAGCCTGCTTCTCGCTCTGCCTGTGTCTCTCCCCCCCTCTCTCTCTCTCTCGCTCTCTCTCTCTCTCTGTGTGACTATCATAAATAAATAAAAATTAAAAAAAAAATAAAAAAATAAAATCAATTCCCAAAGGGATAAAATTCATTCTCCAAACAGTGTATGTTCTCATTCATTTGGGGAATATGAATAATAGTGAAAGGGAATATAAAGGAAGGGAAAAGAAATGTTGGCAAATATCAGGAAGGGAGACAGAACATAAAGACTCCTAACTCGGGGAAACGAACTAGGGGTGGTGGAAGGGGGGAGGAGGGCGGGTGTTGGAGGGGAATGGGTGACGGGCACTGAGGTGGACACTTGACGGGATGAGCACTGGGTGTTTTTCTGTATGTTGGTAAATTGAACACCAATAAAAATTAATTAAAAAAATTAAAAAAAATTCATTCTCCAAACTGGCACCATGGATTGGTCTCTGCCTGCCTGCCCAATTCATCACTCATGACACGCTGCCCCATTTCTATGGGCCACTCACACAGAATTGCTGGTAGTGCCCCACTGCCTATCTACCTGACCCTACTCACCCCCGTAGACCACCTTCAGGAACTCCCCTCAATGCACATACATGCACAGACAGCTAGTTCTCAGCTGCTCTGCTCTCATGGCCCCTCTTTGTGATGTTCTTTTGTGTACCTTTTCACCAAGTAAGTCTGCCCCCCTTTTTAGGTAAGATATAGATAGATAGATAGATAGATAGATAGATAGATAGATAGATATAACAGACCTTATTTTAAAAAAGGAAAGTTTTAGATTTATAGAAAAATTGAGCAGATACTATGGAATTTCCCTTTCCATCTCCCTTGAGTTGTTGTCCTTATCATTACCATCTTATGCTGGTGTGACGCACTTGTGACACTTAACGAGCCTGTATTACTACAGTATTATTAACCAAAGACCATACTTCTCTTTATCCCATGAGGTTCTATGGTGTTATTTGTTTTGTTTTGTTTTGCTTTGTTTCATTTTTTTAGAGAGAGAGATTGAGTGCAAGTGGGCGAGGATCGAGGAGGAGCAGGGGGAGAGATAGAATCTTAATCAGGCTCCACAAAGTGGGGCTTGATCTTATGACCCTGAGATCATGATCTGAGCCTAAATCAAGAATCAGATGCTTAACCAACTGATCCACCCAGGCACCCCAGTTCTATAGGTTTTGAAAAATGCATGTTATGAATCTACCTGGACAATATTATACCCCCAAAATCTCTGCTTTGTTTGTTCATCCTTTGTCTTTTCCCTAGAACTCCTGGAGACCCTTGATCTTTTTACTCTCTATAGTTTTGCCTTTTCATGGATGGATATAGCCCAGTTGGCTTAGATACTCAACTATTGAAGGACATCTGAGCTGTCTCCAGTTTGTAGTGATTTATAAATAAAGTGCATGTAAACATCTGTGTGTAGGTTTTTGCATGGACATAAGTATTCAAATCATTTGAAAAAATACCTAGGAGCACAATTGCTGAATCATATGTTGACTATGTTTAGTTTTATAAAAAAAGTCACTGTATTCCAAAATGGCTGTGCCAGTTTGCATTTCTACCACAATGAATGAGAGCTCCTTTTGCTCTGTATCCTTGTCAGCATTTGGTGTTGTCATTTTTTAAATTTTAGTCATTTAAATATGTATGTCTGTCTTGGTTTACTTTGCATTTCCCTAATTATATATGATATTTAGCATCTTTTTCAGATGCTTACTTGCCATCTGTATATCATCTTTGATGAGGTGTCTGCTCAGATCTTTTGCCAATGTTTTGACTTGGATGTTTGTTTTCTCATTTTTGAGTTTTAAGAGTTCTTTGGATATTTTGGATACAAATCCACTATCAAAAATGTGCTTTGTAAATATTTTCCCCTAATAAGAAGTATTTTTAATGCTATCTTACTGTTTCCTATTTAACTTTAACAATTGTCATTTATGAAATTATACTGTTCTACTAAAAGAAGTAAATAAAAAAAGTAGTTCAGAAGTGCTGTCCTTATCCCTGAGACCTCATTCCTTTCTCTCATTCCCCAAAAGCTGTTACTAGGAAGCTCTTCCTACTTCTGCTTAAAATTCAAATCAGTGCTCTCTGCTGCCAGAAACTATAACAATTTTGACCATTACCATCTGACATGGGGTGAGCACACAGTAAAGAGGTTTGACCAATATTGTTGAATATATGAATTTGTTCAAAATATTTAATATATTAAACTAGTCTTGGATATATAGATATATATATATATTCCTTGATAGATATGTATAGGAGACTTGATATTCTGCTACTGCAGACTACTTTTAAGACTCATTCAGGGATTTAAATTCTATCTCAAACTGTCACAAATTAATAAAATATACAAAAAAGAGAGAACATTAATATACCTAATCTAAAAATTGCCTTACATATACACATGAAACATTAAGAATTTTGACCAGGTACTCGATCACAAATAAATCTCAATAAGTTTGAAATAACTGAGATACAGTTCATATTCTCTGAGCACAATAAAATCATAAATGAATCCTAAAAATATAAAGAAACAAAATAACCTATAACCATTACAAATTAGAAAAAAAAAAAAAAAGCAAAACTACTCACAACTAAATGACTTAGAAGTTCTCCAAAATTTGCACATATGTTAATCATGGGATAGAGAAACTGACAGTTAATATTTCTTTTTTTTTTTTTAATACCTACCCTTTGCTTCAACATGGATAGAACTGGAGGGTATTATGCTGAGTGAAGTAAGTCATTCGGAGAAGGACAAACATTATATGGTCTCATTCATTTGGGGAATATAAAAAGTAGTGAAGGGGAATAAAGGGGAAAGGAGAGAAAATGAGTGGGAAATATCAGTGAGGGTGACACAACATGACTCTTAACTCTGGGAAACGAACAAGGGGTGGTGGAAGGGGAGGTGGGCAGGGGGATGGGGTGACTGGGATGAGCACTGGGTGTTATGCTATATGTTGCCAAATTGAAATCCAATAAAAATATGCAAAAATAAATAAATAAATAAATAGTCTTTTTTAAGTAACTTTTTAAAGATTTTTAAAGATTTATTTATTTATTTATTTATGATAGAGAGAGAGAGAGAGAGAGAGGCAGAGACACAGGAAGAGGGAGAAGCAGGCTCAACGCAGGAGCCCAACGTGGGACTCCATCCCAGGTCTCCAGGATGACACCCCGGGCTGTAGGCAGTGCTAAACTGCTGTGCCACTGGGGCTGCCCACAAATAAATAAATAATCATCTTACTGAAGATGGTGTTTGGTCAGTTTGCCTAAGTTATAGATTATTACAAATCACAGTTTTTCATCATGTTACACTTAAAAGAAGAGGTTTAGGATATCTCAGGAGTTTTCCAACATATTTCTTGAAAATATTTATTCTCAGGTTCTTCAAAGGTGCCCCAGAGGCTGATATGATGAGCAGCCACACTGGCTGGTCACCAGGAGGACCCTTCTCAATATAAGAATGATTGGACTCCATACAAATAGGCTCCTAACTCAAAATGATTGAAACATAAAGGAAGGTGCTATTGCTATAATTTAAGTCCAAGGGCAATGTGGCACTTCATGGTTGATTGACTCAGTGATTCAATGACATCATCAGGCACCAATGCATTATTTTTTTTCTCCCTTCATATTGCCATGAACTACATGGCTTCATTCTTAGTCTTAAAGTTTGCTGAAACAATACCATGAGTCACATACAAACACTAGGTTCAAGGTAAGAAAGAAGAGTGCTTCATGTTTGGTTTCTCTACTAGACATAAAGAAACTTTCCCCAGAAGCCTCCATCAACCTTCACTGCGTGAACTGGGCGTACTCCAAGTACACCTGCAGACAGCATAGGGTTAGCTTCCATTGAGGCACATTGCTGTTGATACTGAGTAATTGCTTCATGGTTCACCTACAAATGAAACGCTAGTGAGGCTGTGTGTAAATGTGTCCACTTAAGGTTTCATTGAATAAAAAAAAAAGCAGCCTTAAAAAAATAAGTAGGGAGACTACTGGCTTTATCTCAGAAATTATCCTCAATTAGTCTGCAGTGCATGACTATGCATACCTCAGGATTGTGTGAGACAATATATTTTAAGCTCCATGTAAGGGCTGGCACTAGACAGTGGTGGATTCTAAATTTGTTTCTAGGTCCTTGTTGGCTCAATTGGAACCTTACCTACTCCTTGTGCCATTGCTTCTGGGGCTCTTGGCAAAAAGAACATTTCCCTTTCCACATGAAGGAGTTGGAAGCCAACAGAACAAAGGGTACAACTGTGAGGGTGGAGAATCCAGAGAACGGAGTGCACAGTGACCCAGATGGCGAGAAGAAAGACAAGGTGGCTGTCCCAGTGAGAGCTGGGGCAAGGGTGGGCTAGAATGGGCCACACATCCAAGGTCATGTCACTGAGTCACACTTGGGATTCTTGCATTAACATGGCTATAAATAACATCCATGCCTCCAGCAAGTTCCCCATCCATAAGTGTTTCTAACCTTCTCCATCCAAAAATAAATATATAGCTTTATAAAGCATATGGTCTAGAACCCCAGAATCCAAGCTTATTGTTCATCTGGACAATCTTTCTACCCTAATTCTTCATTTTCCAAACAATGAGCAAGGAAGATTCCTCATTATTCTATTTTTCATTGATGTTTACGAAGGAAAGTGAAATTGACCTTTATCACTCATGATTATGAAATTTCAAATACTCATAGAATATAACAGCTGGAATTAAGGGCCCTTAGAAATCACGCAGCCTGGTTCTCATTTTACACACGAGGAATATAAAGGCAGTGAGTTTAAATAAACTATCAAAAATACAATGCTACAATACTAACTTGATGAGCCAAAGCTAGAGTCAGAGATTCCTGTTCTCCATCTGGAACTCTGTCCACCTCAACTACATGGGATTCACATTGTCAGTCAGAGGGACCTATAACATTTTAGCTTCTAGCTTGACTTCCCTGATCACTCCTTCATACAACACCATTGTGGGCTGATCCTGAGATCTCAGCCTGGATTTGGTAAGTGTGGCAAAGTTCTTAAAGAAATCAAGATAAACTAAGTTCTGGAATAGGTTTATTAATATGGGGTTAGAAAGAAAGGATATCCCAGCCAGAGTCAACAGCTTGAGTCAAGTCCCCAAAAGGAAAAGTTTGTGAAAAATCAGCTGCTTTAGTGTGATTGGAGTGGGGGCCAGAGGGAAGGGGTGATGAGATGGATATATCCTAAATGAGCCATTTTGGTCAAAATGCAGTACATCACATTTGGCCTAAATCATCCCTAAGCACTGGGTGTTATTCTATATGTTGGCAAATTGAACAGCAATAAAAAATAAGTTTATTAAAAAAGCAGAAAAATAAAAAATAAAATAAATAAATCATCCCTAAGGTTTGTTTACATGATCACTTTTGTCAAGCATAGGGTCAAAACAGTTTTCAATGTAAACTGTCACATAATAATATGAGATGGCAGAAGACAGAAAAGTAGATTAATATCAACACCTTAATCAAAGCAAATTAAAAATAAAATTCATGTTAAGCCATACAAACTGCCAGAAACTGTTTCATTTCCTGAGGAAAATTCCTTTTTTGCGAAATTCTATTTTTTAAACTCTAGTATATTTAACATACAGTGTTAGTTTCACGCATACAGTATAATGATTCAACAATTCCATACATGACTCAGTGCTCATCCTGATACCCGTGTTCTTCATCCCCGTCACCTATTCCACCCATCACCCCCACACACACACCTGCCCCCTGGTAAGGACCAATTTGTTCTCTGTAGTTAAAGAGTCTGCTCTTTGTCTTCTTAAAGGAAATTCTTAAATTTAAATTACCTTGTTTACTAACAAGGTAAACATGATAGGAATTGAAAGGTATCAGACTTTGTTAATATTTTTGAAGAGTTGTAGCATATTTTTTATCATTTCTTAAAGATTTTATTTATTTCTTCATGAGAGACAGAGAAAGAAGCAGAGACAGAGGAATCAGGCTCCTTGTGGGGAACCTGATGGGGGACTTGATCCCAAGACCCTGAGATCTTGATCTGGGCCAAAGGCAGACACTCAATCACTGAGCCACCCAGGTGCCCCTATAGCATATATATTTTTTTAAGATTTTATTTATTTATTCATGAGAGACACACAGAGAGACAGAGAGAGGCAGTGACACAGGCAGAGATAGAAGCAGGCTCCCTGCAGGGAGCCGGACATGGGACTCAATCCCGGGACTCCAGGATCACGCCCTGGGCCAAAGGCAGGCGATCAACCACTGAGCCACCCAAGCGTCCCCCTATAGCATATTTTAAAGGTAATTCTCTAACGACAATAGGCATTTTAGGAAACTTCATGAGAATTTAATGTAGATTGTGACCATGTAACACTGTCAAATGTTGATAACTTCATGAGGCCAAGTTCATATACAACTTCACAAATTAAGTTTTTTCCCTTGGAACTGGGGTGATACTCTTTGACTCTTTAACCCCTATCAACACTCTTGATGGGCCCTATGAAAGAGCCACAGATTTCCCAAATAGATAATAAACTGCTCAATTACTAAGCCCTGTTTCTTGACCTCCTCTCCACATGAACCCAGGTGCTTGCAGCAGCATGCCTCTGAGCATCTGAAAGGCCCCAGGTAAGCCCTATCAAAGGGAGGTCAGGGAAAGTGCCCCGGGACCAGGTGGACACTGTTGGTTTTAGTCATGGGGGAGGAGCCAGGGGTACATAAGGAGAAGACTGAGCCCTTCCTCATCTTGGTGGGTGGGGGCTGTAAGGCCATTTGCCTCAGTAGCTCTGTTCAGCAAGAATGGGTGCTGCGGGGTGCTTGGCGCTGCTGCGGGTACTGGGTTGGCTTGGAGAGGGCCTGTATGATTTTTCAACAGGGCAAAGTTCCTGCTTTTTCTTTATGTTCTTTCTCTGGCTGGCTCCACCCTGAGCCTGCTCTAACTAGAAGTTTCTATTTTCTACCTCCCTCTAACCAATGCAGGGGAAGACACAGAGGCCTCCTGGCTCTTTCTCTGAGGGGCTCTGGCTCTCTAAGGTCTGCTGCTGACCTCTCCCCAGAGGAAGTCTCCTTTCTCCTGAAGCCCCCACTTTATCTTCAGCAAAGGGACTCTGAGAATGACGTGTCTTTAGCTCAGTGAGCCCAGGTGACATCCAAGTTTCCCTTACTGGAAAAGAGGCAGAAAGGACATAATCTCCTAATGCTCGAGAACATAGCAGACCTGAGTCTGGGGGATTTGTCGTGGAAGCCAAGGCATGGGGTGGGGACATAAGGCTGCCATGGAGCCTGGGAAACCGGGTGTGGGAGTTCCGTGCAGGGAAGCCTTAGCCGGGGGAGGTGGGGGGCTTCTCATCTGTCTTCAATGAGGAAGCAAGCATGGCTGGGCTCTCTACAGACTGTAGAATTAAGAGGAAAACATTATCTTACCTGTTAATGGGAAGACTGGGCTACACTTCCTGCTCTCTCCTCTTCTGCATGGTGGGTGGTAGCTGTCCCTTCAGTGCCTAGAAAATAGCACCTGGAATTTATTAAGTCTCTAAGTGATCCCTTTTGTAGTCGAGGATTAAATAGCCGCCACTGCAATCTTCTCTAACCTTTATGAAGCCTTAATAAGGTCCGAGAGTTCAGCTTCAGCCATCAATGGTGGCTGATCAGCTGTGGGAGCTACGTGGCCTCTAAAGTGGCAGTGATAGGGGATCCCTGGGTGGCGCAGCGGTTTGGCGCCTGCCTTTGGCCCAGGGCGCGATCCTGGAGACCCGGGATCGAATCCCACATCGGGCTCCCGGTGCATGGAGCCTGCTTCTCCCTCTGCCTGTGTCTCTGCCTCTCTCTCTCTCTCTCTGTGACTATCATAAATAAATAAAAATTAAAAAAAAAAGTGGCAGTGATAGGCTTGAAAACTTGGGTTCTTAATTCAACTGGTTAAGTAGCTCCTTACAAATAAAGGAACCTGGACCAAAGTAGAACAAGATACACCTGTGGCACATGGGCAGCCGCTAGTACTGTTATTCTCTCAAACTTGCACAACTAAGTTCCTCTACCAATCCCTAAATAGATTGGTAGTTGCATTCTGCTACCTTGGGCCTGGGGTCCAAAGTGCGACAGCCCCATTGCCTAATTCTACTTCAATCTTGGATCTGGTCAGCCCTTCCTCCTGTGATCTCAGCAATGCTCCTTAGCCCTGTAAGGCTGTAGGGATGAGCTACACCTGGGTGCCCCCATCTTGGCTGAGGACTGCAGCCTCTCTGTGCGGGGTGTTGCTGCTCCTCCCAGACCTGTCACTTCCCCTTAGTGGGGGGTGGTGGCAGTCTGAAACCAGACTGCTGGGCAGAGGGAAGGTTTGAGACTAGGAGCATGCAGGCTAGGATTGCAGGAGACCGAACTGCTCTCGGGTTGACCCGATGTTGTCCTCGGGCAACAACTTGAGAATGGGGTGGAATATATCTCCTCTCTAGACTGACTCTGAACTGCAGGGACCATGGTGCCTTCTGGAGCTGACCTGGGTCAGTATAAAGTGTCCCTTAAGTGTGTAGAACCCAAATCTGACCTCACAGCATGACAGGCCAGCAAGTTGAGACCAGGTGTCAGGGTGAAGAAAGTGCTGTTGTTCAGACTCTGGTCCTGAAGACCCTCTCGCCATCTCTGCAGGCACAGGTATCTTGATGGAGATAGAACTAAAGGAAAAGCGGGCCACAGCCGTCCCTGGGCTTGAGTAGTTAGAGGCCCTCAGCTGGAGCTAAGGATGGTGCTGGTTCGCTTTCCAAATGCAGCATGTTCTGTCTTCATTCAGTGCCTCCATTAAGACCTAAAAGGCCCCTAGTTCCCCTGCCTGCTTGCTGTGTGTTCACAGATCTAACCTGGAATAGCAAGGGAGGGAGCCCAGACCCCTTGAACAACTGGGGCGCTGTCAAGTCCATCTGCTTCTCCTCTGCTGGAGGGTGCAGACCTGAAGGTTTGTGGAAGAACGCATGGACTCCTGTCCCCTCTACATCTTGTGTTGCTAATGCTTCATGACCCACCAGACCCCTTACAATTGTCGATCTACTGGAAGTGTGTGCTCAAAGACTCTTTGCTGAGGGTAGATGTGCTTAAGTCTGGGAGCCACAGAGCCAGAGTAGTAGAGACCTTTAGCCCCATCACTGGCTCGGAGCTGAATTTTTCAGAGTTCTGACATAGCCTGTTCTCCTAATCAGGACGATCCCACTTTGTTCTCTCCCCCACTCCCCACCCTCATCCTGATCATGTCGGGTTTTGTCCATGAGAACTACTATACTAAACATGCCACTTTTTGTGGTTCTAACAAGGTGAGTGTAGGACCTATCTAAACCATAGGGGGAACGGATCACGGACAATAGCTCAGCCTCAGCTTTTCTCATACAGCAATGAGGCTGAGCCACAGAAGGACCAGAGAACACCAAGGCTTTCACTCGGGCAATTCTTAAGTCTAGACAGGATCTGATAACAATGGAGACGAATTTACTTGGACCAAAGGACTCTTAATGCTCACAGTTCCAGTTAGTGACTATTGTGATTTCCTGAGACCCTACGTCCCCCTGGATTTGCCTTAACTTCCTAAATAGGTATGCGTTTTCTGTTCATGCAGGAAGCTCTTTGCAATAGTGAGCCTTGTCTCCTCACCTTGACTTTTGTTAATCTAACAGATGCTTGGTCCTGTCTTGGAATATGGCAAAGCATCTCCATCTCCATAGCAGCTCAGTCATCAAGGGGTAAAGACATGTTCAAGACAGAAGGAAGTCCAGATAGACTTAGTCCCTCCCCACTACCATGCTAGTTGAGTATCCTGGGGAACCATGGCCTTGGGACACAGGTGACCTGGGATGGTCTGGGCAAGCTCCCAGAATCTCAAGAACCCTATAGTGGAACAGCTGAGGGAGGAGGTGGATGAGATGCCAAAAGTGCAGTTCCTGCCTCCACCCCCAACCCAGGCCCTAAGAGGCAGGGTGCCCCTTGTGGAGAATACCTCAAGCATGACCTCCTGATGTTTTTCCATCCATGAACAGGCCCCTCATCCAGTGACTGTTCCTGTGTCCCTGCCTTACTTTGTCAGTTTGGTTCCCAGCTAGAGTGACTCCATACTTTTTTTATTCCATCTGGCCTGAGGACAGGAAGGACCAGAGGTGTCCAGGGGTACTAGAAGTATGGCCTGGAAGAGAAGGAGACAATGTGCAACTCAGAAAACCCTGGAACAAAATGCCGATCAATTTCCCTAAAACTTAAATTCAGTTAACATAGCGTACTACTAATTTCATGGGGAATATAAAAAATAGTGAAAGGGATCACAGGGGTAAGGGGAGAAAATGGGGGGGGGCGGGAATCAGAGGTTTGACAGAACATGAGACTCCTAACTCTGGGGTTAGTGGAAGAGGTGGGTAGGGGGTGGGGTAACTGGGTGACGGGCACTGAGAGGGGAATGGACGGATGAGCACTGGGTGTTATGTTGGCAAATTGAACAATATACAAAAGTGTACTCGTTTCAGAGGTAGTTCAGGGACCCCTCAGTTGCCTAGAACACCTAGTGCTCCTCACATTACGTGCCCTCCTTCACGCCAATCCCCTTCCCCACCAGCAACTGTTTCATAGAGTTGAGTCTTCTGAATTCATCTTATTTTTTCCCCTCTTCCCTTTTGCTCCTGTTTTTCTTAAGTTGCACATGAATGAAATCTTACTGTCTTTTCACTTAGCATAATATCCTCTAGTTCCATCCACATTGCAAACCATAAGATTTAATCTGGAATAATCCATTGTGTATATAGACCACATCTTTATCCATTCACCAGTTGATGGACTTCTGGACTCTTCCTGTTGTTTGGTTATTGTGGATATTGTTGCTATAAACAATAGGGTGCAGGGGCCCCTTCAGATGATCCTTGCACTGTTCTGGATACTTAAATCATCTCTTTGAAATCCTGGGAGCATCTCCTGTCTCAGGCTTATTCTATGGAGCTCATCTTTGAGGACCAGGGGCTCCTTTTCCTATACGTGTATGGTCTTGCAGTGGCTCTTAAGAGCCAGCTGGCCTTGGTATTCACATATGGTTCAGCATGTCACAGGGACATAATGACTGGGGGGCGGGGCTGGAGCTTGCTCCCCACAGGTGGCTGATTCTACTCTGGCCAGCACCGAATAAGATGCCTTGCTAAAGCTGACCTTTTAGGAAATTGGGAAGGTGATCTTATTTGAAACTACAACTTGGTGGACCTGTGTATCTTCAGTCGAATATTCCTTTCCCATAACCTGGGCTTTTCTGATAAGCCTGTCTCTCAAGAGGGGTTCCACTAGCTGGGGGGGGGGATTGTGTGTAAACCATTCTTGCTGAAACAAGCCTGAGGTGGGAATGTGAAGCTCCTCCACAGGTAGCATCCAGGACCGTCCTCTCCTTATCCACTTCTAGGCATTGCGCTGCAGAACCTTCTCCAGGCTACTCCCAACTGACACAGGCCCTATTATAGATCTTTAGGATGGAGCCATAAAAAGTGGAAGACTCCCCCTGTCTTAGATCCTCCAATAAGCAGACGTTTGTTCAGGTTTCAAGGTTTGTGTTAAAAGCTCGGGGCTTCTGTGGGGCCAACTCTACCCTCCACTCTGCTTCTTTCTGATGGGAAGAGTGAAGTCAGGGCAAAGAGACCTTTTCCTGACTACACAGGAGCCAGGAAGTAAGAACTGCAGACCAGTTGGGGAAGACCTAACCTTTAGGAAGGGGAGGGGATGAATAAGTCACATTTGGCTGAAGCCTTAAGGATGTACCAACTGCTCTGCCACTGGCCATGGGTGGGACGGGGCAACACTTAGCAACCTCTACTGAGATGAACAGTACTAGACTAAGTCTTAATGTATGAAAGCTACAAAGGAAAGCTGTGTCCTATCATCCAGGACTGGTCTATGTGGGTTTGAATCTTTAGAGTAGGGACTTCCTCCATATGATTTTAGTAAAGTACACTAAGTCTGGGCTGCCCAAGATCCGCCTGGAGAAATAACTTGGAGTCTGCTTACTCAAAGGGCTCCTTTGCTAACCAGCAGACTGGAGATAAAGATGGATTATGGTCTGCCTCCTCTCATGTATTTCTTCAGTTTGGTTATTAATTGGTTTAAATATTTGGCAGCTCCCACATTCGGGGCGTATATATTGAGGATTGTTAAGTCTTCTTGTTGGATAGATCCTTTGAGTATCCTTTGAGTAGATCCTTTTTTTTTTTTTTTGATTTTTTTCCTCTTTATTGCTAGACACAATGTGTAAACACATAAAACACCAGGGAAGGAAGAGATCCCAAAGACTTTTTTTTAAAATTACAAGACATAGTGCATGAACCAAGGGCATGGAAGGCAGGCCAGAGCCAGCAGACAGCTGGACTAAAGGCTCCTTTCCCTCTTCCCAGAGCCAGGGCAAGAGCGGGGGGTGGGGGGGGTGGCGGCCTCCACCAGTTGCCAGTCCACATAGGCAGAAGGCCATCCAAGGGAAAACTTTCTACCAGAGTCTTCTCCTCCTGGAGAGAGGGCAACACCCAGGATAAGTAAAAAGGTCTTTCCTTTTTCTCGGTTGTAGCCATCCAAGGAGCAAAGATGAGAAGTAGTGTCCTACATCACTTTGACCCCCTCCCCAGCTGCCCCCATACTTGGCATTTACCAAAGCCTGTCCCAGACCCTGACTAGATCCACCAGGTGCCCAAAGTTTTCTGGGGAGGGAAGAGGAGGGGAAGAGACTAGGTGTGAAAACAAACAGATCTTTTATTTGCAGTCGTCACTGGGGCTGTTTCTGGTTGCTTATTTGTTTGCTGGCCTGCTCTTCCAGCTGCATGGCCAGACGCAAGGCCTTGATGACATCTTGCAGGGCTGAGAAGTGCTTGGCTTGCTGGATCATGACAGACTCTGCCTTGTTCACGAAGGTCTCCAGGTCATAGTCTGGCTGTTCAGTCATCTCAGAGAGCTCAAGCCAACCTGGCCCTTGTTGTATAATCTCCTTGAGCTCCTCCATAGCCCTTTCCTCCAGTGTCCCTCTTCATCTCTCACTATAGTCTTCGGGGTAAATTTTAATTTATCTGATATAAGGATGGCTACCCCTGCTTTCTTTTGAGGACCATTTGAATGGTAAATGGTTCTCCAACCTTTTATTCTCAGGTTGTAGGTGTCCTTCTGTCTAAAATGAGTCTCTTGTAGACAGCAAATAGATGGGTCCTGCTTTTTTATCCAGTCTGAAACCCTGCACCTTTTGATGGGGTCATTAAGCCCGTTCACGTTCAGAGTTACTATTGACAGATATGATGACACTAAACTCATATCTATTCAGTCCTTGTTCTTGTGGATTGTTCCACTGAACTTCTTCTTAAAGGGGAATTTTAAGAGTCCCCCTTAAAATTTCTTGCAGAGCTGGTTTGGAGGTCACACATTCTTTCAGTTCCTGCCTGTCTTGGAAGTTCTTTATCTCTCCTTCTATTCTGAATGTGAGAGCCTTGCTGGATAAAGTATTCTTGGTTGCATGTTCTTCTCATTGAGGACCCTGAATATATCCTGCCAGCCCTATCTGGCCTGCCAGGTCTCTGGAGAGGTCTGCTGTTACCCTAATATTCCTCCCCATAAAAGTCAGGGACTTTTGTTCTCTTGCTGCTTTAAGAATCTTCTCCTTATCTTTGGAATTTGCAAGCATCACTATTAAATGTCAAGGTGTTGAATGGTTTTTGTTGATTTTAGGGGGGATCTCTCTATTTCCTGGATCTGAATGCCTGTTTCCCTTCCCAGATTCAGAAAGTTTTCAGCTAGGATTTGTTCAAATACATATTCTGGCCCTCTGGCCCTTTCGGCGCCCTCGGGAACCCCAATTAAACGTAGGTTTTCCTTCCTCAGGCTGTCATTTATCTCCCTTAATCTATCCTCGTGGTCTTTTAATTGCCTGTCTCTTTTTTCCTCAGTTTCCCTCTTTGCCATCAACTTGTCTTCTATGTCAGTCACTCGTTCTTCCACCTCGTTAAGCCTCGTCGTTAGGACTTCTAGCTTGGATTGCATCTCATTTAATTGATTTTTAATTTCTGCCTGATTGGATCTAAATTCTGCAGTCATGAAGTCTCTTGAGTCCTTTATGGTTTTTTCTAGAGCCACCAGTAGCTGTATAATAGTGCTTCTGAATTGGCTTTCTGACATTGAATTGTAATCCAGATTTTGTAACTCTGTGGGAGAGAGGGCTGTTTCTGATTCTTTTGAGGTGAGGTTTTCCTTCTAGTCATTTTGCTCAGTGCAGAGTGGCCAAAAACAAGTTGTATTGGGAAAGGAGAAAAAGAGAGAAGGAAAGAAAAGAGAAAAAGAAAAATGAGAAAGAAGAAATGAAGAAACACCACACCCCCGCCCCCGTGAGTGGGACCAGGCCTAACCCAGAGGCAGCCCATCCAGGCGCCTCCCATGAATTCAAGCAACAAAAACATTCTGTTTTTCCGAGATAAGAAAACTATCCCCCCCGCCCTCGCCCTGACTGGAAAGTCCCTGAACATGGTCGTGTTGACCTTCAAAGAAATCAATCATGTCATAGCCCGAATGCTATGCTACTCCCGCGGTTTTTTGCCTTTAAAAGATGCCTGTAATTGCTAATCGGGGCTCTGCCACCTCTGAGGCGGAGAGCCCGTTTGCACAAACGTCCAATAAACCCTCTTGCTTGTTGCATCTGCCTGTCTGGGGTCTTAGTCTCTGGGGCGTCCACCAGGACACGTTGGCACCCGTGAGCCAGGGTCCAACAGAAAAAAGGGAAAAAGAGAAGAAAAAGAGAAAGAAAAAGAAAGAAAAAAGAGGGAAAAAAAAGGGGTGGGGGAAGCAATTAGAAATCAAGAAGAAAGAAAGAAAGAAAAGCACAAAACAAAACAAAAACAAAAGAACAAAAAAAAAACACGGGGGAGTATCTTCCAATTCTGTATACTTTAAGTCCTTTGACTTCCCCTGGACCTGGTCCGTCTCCCTGGTCTTCTGGGGGAGGGGCCTGCTGTGATTCTCAGGTGTGAGGACTTGGGGGAGCTGCTCTACCCCTGCCTGGTGCAGGGCTCAGTGGGGGTTGTTCACCCCGTGAGGCCCCGGGAGGAAGCCACAGTGGCGGGGGCAGCTCTGGGACCCTGGAGTCAGCTCCCGCAGTAGCTCTGGGGCTCTCCGTCTGCAGGGCCTGGGGGCTCCGGGGCGGGGCCGCTGATCTGCTCAGCTCGGGGCAGGAGCGTCCTTGCTGTCCTGGGCCCTCCCGGCCTCTGCCTGTCCCGGGGGAGGCCGGATCCTGGGCTGTGTCCCGGTGCCCTGTGCTCCGGCGCCTGCGCTGTTGGATTCGCGCTCCAGCCCCGCAGCCCCCTCCGCGGAGCCGCCGCCCGAGCCCCTCCGAGCTGCTCCGGGTCCCGCCGAGCGCTGCAGCCCTTAGGGACCTCGGCGCATCTCCCGGGGCGCAGGTGCCTGTTAGTGTCCCCGGGAGCCCGAGGGCATCCCCGCCTTTCTGGGGATCCTGCTCCAATTCCCCGGGAGGCCTTTCCGCGGGGAAGGTTGGTGCAGCTCCTGCTCCTCCTGGACGGGGCTCTCCTGTCCTGGGGACACTCGCCCCGGCCTCAGCCCGGCTCCTCGCGGGCCCCTCTCCCTTGGAGGCCTTTGTTCCTTTATTTCTTTTTTCCCCCGTCTTCCTCCTTGATAGAAGCGCGAACTCTTCTCACTGCAGCGTGCCAGGTGGTCTCTCTCTTTTTTTTTTTTTTAAATTAATTTTTATTGGTGTTCAATTTACCAACATACAGAAAAACACCTTCAAATCATCCTGAAAATCTACGAAATCGGCCTGATATTTAAAGAGAGACCACCTGTCGTTTCTAATCGCTGAGTAGTATACAATGGAATATTACTCAGCGATTAGAAACGACAGGTGGTCTCTCTTTAAATCTCAGGCCGATTTCGTAGATTTTCAGGATGATTTGAAGGTTTTCTAGGTAACTTGTTGAGGACAGGTGACTTGGGGACCCTGCTCTTCCGCCGTCTTGCCCCTCCCCCTCTGTCTTGGTTTTGAGCAGTCCAGATGTGAGACTCCTACATGTTTTAGAGATGCTGTTTTGCTTCTACAAAATCAGGTTTTTTTTCCTGATGAAACTTGCCTTCAATTCAAGATTATGTCCTTAATCATGTAAGAAGACAACCTTCAGGTCTGGGTTCCAGTCCTGCTTCTGTATCCTTGGATCCAGATGTATCCTTGCCCCTGACCCATGGGTCTCCAAATCACTGAACAAGAGACTCTACCCCATACAAGCATCTCTCTCCTATGTCTCTCCTAACATTGCTGGGCTAGTTCTCAAAATTATCAGAAACCCACCTTGGGGTTCGAAACGTCTGCTGCAGGCGGTGTGGCCAGGCATCAGAAGAGTCCGTCCCTAACACTCTAGTCCACTTTAAGCCTCTGTGAATGCCAGACTAGACCTGACTAGAACACCAGTTGCCCTTCGAACAAAGACCCGTGACTAAGCAGAACTAATAACAATACCAATTTGAACACTGTTTGGGGGGGGGGGACTCGAGTAAGTGTGTATGGCACTCCTTGTATCCTGGGGACAGGACAGCACCTCTGGCAGGACAATGGGACTCTGAAAAAGGATCCCCCCCTACTACTTAGGACTTGGGAATCTGAAGCTGTACTAACAGGGGAAAACCAGTCCCTCCCTTGGTGTGATCAGGGCTATGTCACTGACATTAGCTCCACAACTACCCTGCCTGTGACGTACTTATGGGCTGAGGGAACTTCAGATTTTCCCATAAATCTCCAGGGGATGGGTCCAAACTTCTGTTGTCACATGAAGGGAAGTCGGGGACTGCCATCACAGAGCTTATGGTTGAGACCAAACACCCTCTCCCTTTTGTGATTCTATGGTGGTAAGAATCTAATAGTGTATTTGAGGATTAATTACACTGAGCTGAGTTGTAGATAGTTTCTATGAAGGTTTGCAAGGGGCCAATTCCTCTTCTGGGAGACCAGACTGCAGGGAATCAATCTTTGACAAGTCCAACCTCTGCCTTGCCTCTTCTACAGAATTATTTTTTTTTTATTTATTTATGATAGTCACAGAGAGAGAGAGAGAGGCAGAGACACAGGCGGAGGGAGAAGCAGGCTCCATGCACCGGGAGCCCGATGTGGGATTCGATCCCGGGTCTCCAGGATCGCGCCCTGGGCCAAAGGCAGGCGCCAAACCGCTGCGCCACCCAGGGATCCCTACAGAATTATTTTTAAAAACTGTTGATCACTCATGATTTAATTCTTCCAAAAGTGCAGAGTCCTTTTCCTAGGCTTTCTTCCAGGAATTGTGTTTACAAAAAAAGCCCTGTATCCCAATCTAAAAGATGGAGCTCTACTATGTACCAAAGATGTTCACTAGTTTCAGTCTGGTTTTGGAGTTCTAGTGTCTTCATCCTTGACCTCATGGTGATATGTAAGACTTAATCCAGAAGTTCAGTTGTTCTCTGTACTGCTCAGCCCTGGCTGAGCCTAACTTCCTAGGACCTCTAGGTTATGGCAACATGGCCAGTTGCTTTCCTGAAACAACCCTGAGGAAAAAGCAGCTTAGCAAATGCACGGCCCTCCTCCCTCGTTGAAAGCTGTTATAAAGTTGCTGTGCTAGAGTGGGATCTTGATTAATCCTACGAATGGTTGGAGGACACATCACGTCACCATTTGAAGGTGACCATTGAATGAAAAACACTTCAACATGGTCAGGATTGAGAGAAAAAGGTTTCTAGGGCTCAGGATACCTCTTGAGCAGGAAACTCCTCAGCTAGGACTAAAGCCTGCCTCTCTAAGCAGGAAGGTTACCTGGTATTTCACGGACTTTTATAATTGGTTAGGCATGGAGGGCCCAGACTCTCAGGATTCTCCGATGCCAGGAGCCTACAAGAATTGAGTGTCTACAGGCATCACACTGGGCAGTAGGGCATAGGAATTTGCTCAGCTTTATAACTAAGGAAGACTCTCAATGGGTGTTGAATGTCCTCTGTCACTAGGCCATGCTATCTAAGGTCAGGGAAAGCTGGAAGAGCCTATGATAAGAGAAACCTAAATTTAGAGGTTTGGGTTCTTCAGGGACCTGGTGATCTAGTGATCAAAAGGTTTATGTTGTGACTAAAAGATAGGTGTGAGGGGATAAACTACAGCCTGAACCTCCATCCTAATCCACAGCTTCCGTCTCTGAAACAACAAGGGTTAGGTGAGTGGCAGTAATGCAGTAAGCTGGATCTTCTGGGGAGGGTGGGCTCACTGGAGTAGATGTTCATAAGTCAATCATGTTATTCTAAAAGCCTTTTAGAGAGTAGGGGAGAGGGAGGAGGGGTCTTAAGCAGATTCCCAATGGAATGTGGAGCCTGACATGGGGCTCCATCTCCTGACTGAGATCATAACCCCAGCCATAATCAAGAGTCAGATGGTTAACCAACGTGAGCCACTCAGACACCCTTAAATCAGAATTTTTTTAAACCACTCATGGGACAATGTAAAGGTCCTAGAGCACAAACTCCACTTACTATACCTCTCCTGACTTCTATATTGGTTTGCTGAGGTTCCCATGACAAAAGAACAGCCTGAGTGGCTTATAAAACAGAAGTCTCTGTATGGTCTAGAAGTCCCAACTTCAGTTCTGACCAATCTGGCTTCTGGTAAGACTCCAATCTGGCTGGCTTGTAGATGGCCACTGTATCCTTCTGCCTTCAGAGAGTAACCCCTCTGGTGTCTTATAGGGGCACTAGTCCCATTTAATCAGGGCTCTACCAGTATGACCTCCTAGAACTCTACTACTTAGAGGTCCCATGTCCAAATACCACCACACTAAAAATCAGGGTCTCCACTCTCAAGTTTTGCGGATACAAACTTCCAGTCCAGAGCACTTGCTATTACAATTGTGAATTTGAACTGAGGATTTAGATCATTGACAACTTTGCATATCTCCTTAAATCAGTACCAATCCTAGTGCAGAACAGCAAGTGCAAATCTTCAGAACATTAAGATCACATCTGTAGGGAACTATATACCCTATATGCTGCACTATATATGATACATACAACATACCATTAGGAGTCCCTGGAAATAAGACCGGAAACTCTGGATGACAGCGAATTGGTACAAAGAGCCTTGGGTGTGTCTGACCTGGGAATCACTGAGCCAGTAAAAGATATTTGGTGGTCAACAAACATGTTCTGACTTATCTTTAAAAAGCTATATTCTTACCCTCACTCCCCAGAGCATTCTTCCACTATCAAGCCACTCCGACATTTCCTTGCTTCCTATTCTGGTCTAAGTCCCCATGTTATGCCTGGATTCTAGTGATTGTTTTGTCTCCTTGCCTCATCCTGTCCACAGCAGAACTCTTCTCCCACAGACCCGCAGTGACTTTTGAAGATAAATCCCAACCCTACACCACAGTTGTATCCCCATTGGAGTAATTCTAACCTAAGACCATAAGGTCCTTTTTGTAATCCTCACCCCAATACCCACTACATCTTTGAGAGAGGGGAGATGTTAATAAGCTTCAACCATACCAGTTTTCTTCCTTTTCTAAGGTGTTTTGGCATCCTTTGTTCCTGTCTGGAATCTTCTCTTCCTATACCCATACTGCTAATTCTGCAGTCCAGTCTTTGCTCACCTATTAGGAGGTCTACACTAGAGATTAAACATAAAGCTTACCCTGCCCCATCATGCTGACTGAAAATACCTAAAGGAATTCCAGTGGAGAGATCCATAAGTCCCATGAAAGGAATTTTTCAATCTTTCCCTTTTTGTATACAACTTTCTGCCAAGAACAGTCCTTGCACACAGAAGTCATGCCCTTGCAGTGGGAGTGGTGACCAGGGACCAACTAAGAATCAAGATGGGAGGAGAGAGGCAGACTTGGAAACAAATCAAATTGGACAGGAGGGTGATTATTTTTAGAATCTGATGGACCCTTGAACACCCTGAAGTTTAATAGTATTGTCTTTGTTCTCTGAGGTACAGATCTATCACCAGGTAGAAGGCTTATCAAATGAAAGTCTAGACCTCTTTTCAGATGGAGTGTAGGATGTGCTTCCAGCAGAGGCATTAAGACTTTGCAAGAAAGATTCATGTAGTCTCCACCTTCTGGCTGATTGAAAACTCAAGGTTCCCAGAAAGGAGGTGAGATTCATGTGTTCCAGAGCCCAGAAAAATGGAAAGCCCAGGTCTCCTCTTATGCCTATTTTTCTGGGATATCCATAGAAGACCCCCAATACCTAAAACGAATGAACTGAACTGATTTCCCTTGAGGTCTTGAGGTATTTAGGAAGTCCTGGCAGATTATCAGAACTTGGAAGCCAGTCTATAACTTTTGTGAACTAAGACCCACTGGGATTTAGAACTCCCATAAATCCATTGAGAAACAAATGGAGACTCGAATTTGTGAAAGTAGAAGTAACGACCAGTGTGGTTGTGGGAACAGTACTTCATTTTCTCATCTCCTAGGTGGTCTGACAGCTTTCTGGAAGATGCTGTGGAGATACTCTCGGCTTCCAAGCCTAGTGTAGCACTTTGTCTTAACCTTTTTATCAAGGCTCTTGGTAAGAGAAATATCTAAGACAAGTGCAAAAGGCATGGAGTTGGAATGGCTACCAAATCAATGCAAAAGAAATGTGGAAAGACAAGAAAAATACTTGGGACAAGTACAAAAGATCCAGGGAAACCCAGCTTACAAAACCTGGGTTTTCATCCAGGCTCAAAATAAGAAACCAAACAAAAATGGCAGCAAGACAGAAGTCTGGGATGACTTGCAGCACAAATGGGATGCAACAGATTTTATCTACTCAAGGAAGCCTCCTAGAGGAGGATGTGCTCTGTCTGGACAATAGGGAGGGCCTGCCTGTATATCCTCCCTCCCCATGTGTATCCTCAGCCTGTGAATACAGCTTCTCAGGGTCCTCATGTTGCAGGTGGGAGGCCACAGGAGCCCAAATGCCCTCATGCTTGACTCCCCTCCAGAAACAGGAGGGCTGGCCTGTATTATTAAATTGTAGAAGTGAGGCGGGTCGGGGGATGGGGTGATTCGGTGATGGGCACCGGGGGGGCACTTGATACGATGAGCACTGGGTGTTATGCTAGGTGTTGGCAAATCGAACTTCAATAAAAACATACTTAAAAATGTAGAAGCAAGCTCAACTCCAGTCTCACTCCCCATCTCTAACTTATTCAATTGTTCCCTATTGTCGATATCCCAGTGTCTAAGTTCCCTACTGGGAAATCCTCAGGTATCTCCATTCCTACCCCACTTCTCATTATTCCATCCTCTATTTGCCAGCAAAAATGGGTTGCTTTCACTGTTCAGCTTTTCCTCAGTGACCTTGAGGTTTCCAGTCTCTAGGCATTCCATCCTGGGTGATGCCCACTCAAATGGAGTGCCCTTCTCCCATGATACTTCAGTAATCAAGCTTTAACTGCTGATTCCCAGATGCCACTAAGTCAGAGCCACTAGGGACGAATCCTGTAAAACTATATAAATTGATAGGTTTCAAGTCTCCCCAGGTGACTAATAATCAGACCAGTCATCATTTTCTGTAATCATACTACCTGAGGTTTAGGTCAAACCTGGCCCATGGTGAGCATTGGATAAGTTGTGGTTATGGTAACATTATCCCACTGGGAATGAGGTATCCCTTTGTAGAAGAGGCAGGAAAGTAAAAACGGATCAAGTGACACACCTAAGGCTACACCTCAGTTAAGGCTGCAACTTGAATCTAGAGCTGCCTAACTGCAAGATCTGTTCCTCCTAAAACCTCACTGCTGATCCAGAGGGAGATAGCCCGCTCTCCTCAGAAGGCTCACAGCATCGCCCCGTTCTGCTTTGTCTGATGGGTTTGTGTACCTGTTCTTGTATCCCTCCCCTGGCTCCTGACAAGTGACAACTTCCCTTGCCCCACCTCTGTCCTGTCCCCCCAACCCCCAAGCATTTTGTCCACAGCTAGATACATCAGATATTCAATAAATGTTGAATCAAATCACTTAATCATATGGTTCTACTTTCGAGATTCTTCTGGAAAAGGGTGAAAGAAAACTCTCAATTTGGTACAGTAACTTTTCTCAAAGTTTTGAGTAAATATTCAAATGGCCATAATTCCATTGCAAGCAAGGCAATTACCAATATACCACTTTTTCCTGTATAAACAAGCAACATAACAAAAGGATTCCAAGTTCAAGATAGGTATTCTAGAAAGGTGGAAAAAGGCAAGTAGCTTAATCTTGCTGAAGTCTTATGATTTTCTAGATGGAGGAATTTAAACTATCTCAGAGCATAAGTGAAAAGGAAAAAACCCTTAGAAAGCATCTTGTGAGGGGAGAATGGATGATTCTATATGTAGGCAACGATAAAGAAAAAGAAGATCCTAAGGATGGACAAGAAGTTGGCAATGCCAGCATTACAGGCTCTTTAGGTTCCTAATAGTGTCTAACAGCACGGATCAGATGTCATTATCTGGATCCTAAACTCTGGTCAGCCTTATTGCTGTGAACCTAGATAAATTTTCATACTTCTCTAAACGGGAGTTTCTTCATCAGTAAAGTAACCATGATAAGAATTCTAGCAGTTATGGTGAAGACCCAACAAGAAGCTCAGGAGTGTGATATGAACCTAATGTCAATTAAGCTCATGGTGAAGCCCTAACCCCCTAAAATAGTGGTATTGGAGGTGGGGCCTTGGATAGGTGCCCTTACAGAGGCGATCAGCACTCCCTTGCTTTCCATCTGGTCAGGACACAGCGGGGAGGTGGCCATCTGCAAGCCAGGAAAAGGGCACTCCCCAGAATCCAGCCATGCTGGTGTCTTTCCCTGGGGCTCCCAGCCCCTAGAACCATGAAAAATAAACTCTTTAGGTCCCCTGGGCTGTGATATCTTATGGCAGCCAAAACTGAAAGCGAACAAAGTACTTAGCTCTGTGTCCTGGGGACACCTAGTAAACAATCGTAGTCCTAGTAAGACTACTTGTAGAAGTCCTAATGGTGGACTGCTTGCTATTTTCCTCTCCATGGAGTCCTATAGTTGGCTATAGTATCTGGCAAGTGTTCATGCAAGCTTTGTAGAAAAAAAAAATTTGAGGATGAGAAATGTATTCTTTGACACTTTTTTTTTCTCCTTTCACAAAACAGTTCTGTAAGGTAACTGTTTAAGCCCTACCTTCATAAGTCAAGACTTTTAATTTAATCTGGCATATAAAAAAATCATTAAAATGGTCTTGGGTGCTGTACTTTCAGTGCCCATCTGCTCTGTGCCCAGCATGTGGGGCTGGGAAGGATGTGTCCCCACAGCTCTGGGAAAAGGCTTTAATCTCCCAGATTATCCTTTTAAAAAAAAAGGTTCTTAAAAAAAAAAAAGAACTTCAATGGAAATGACCCATTCTTCCTTGGGAGCAGCTCCTAAGGTCTGTCTGTGAATCGATGCAGCAGGGCCTATGGCCCTGCCCCTCCATCCAGGTCCCTGTGCATGGGGGACACCTACTGCCACCACCCAGTAAAAGTCGTGTGTGTGTGTGTGTGTGTGTGTGTGTGTGTGTGTGTGTAGGGGCCAAGTGAATGGATGAGCTGCTTTAGATGAAGTTAAGGGGGAAGAAGGGACAAGCTGGAAAAGAGGCATTTTGCTTTTTAAGTCCCCACCCGGTCTCCCTGGCTCAGCCTGGAGGCCACAGCCTGAGTCCACATGGACGCTTCAGTTTACACCTACTCTGGGTTCCCATGGGAGCAGTCCCTGAATTGGCTGAGTGACGCTGGTCTTCCAACAGTCCATGATGAACCCAAGCAAAAACAAGCATTCCCCTCCCTTAGGTCCCTGGAGAAGGACACAGAACCAAAGAGGAGCAGCTGCCTATAAGCACCCTCCCGACCTGTCTCTCTACTCTGGACTTTCTGTCCTGCTAGCTTTGCTCTATTCCAGGCCCTTCAGATATTGGAACCTTCTGCCTCTGGGCCTCCCCTAGTGCCTGGCCTGGGTTCATAGTTCTTAACTTGCCATGGCTGCTGGGTGGGAGTCACCCCTGGATTGCCACTCTAGTCCCCTAACTGGCCTTCCTGCCACCGGCTGGCTTGTTTAACAGACTTCTGTGGCTGCTGGGTCTTTGTTCAGATAATTCACTGGCTCCCAGTTGCCCTCCAAGTAGAAGCAGGTGTTACCAGTGACCCCTGGGGCCCTGCACGATATAGGACATCTCCTGCTTTGCTTCTCTGTACAGCTGCTCTGGCTTCTCACTACTTTGTCTGACCATACGTGCTCCTGGATGTTGCCTTTGCACTAGTCTCTCCACCTGAACACTTCCCTGGCTATCTGCATGACCAGCTCTCTCCAGGACTTTCCAATGGCTCCTTGAGAAGCAATATCGAAGCAAGAAAACTACTTGGGCTCCTTACCCTGCTGTACTTAATTTTACTTTTTCTCTTTCCCACCTCCTTTCCTTCTTAAGCTTAACTTGCCAACCTATAACACCTGGTGCTCATCACATTATGTACCCTCAATGTCTGTCACCCAGTGATCCCATCCCCCCACCCACCTTCCCTTCAGAAATCCTCCATTTCCTAGAGTCCAGAGTTTCTATTTGTCCCCTCTAACTTTTCCTCAGTTTCCTTTCCTTTCCTTATGGTCCTTTTCACTGTTACTTATATTCCACATGAGTGAGACCACATAAAGGTCTTTCTCCAATTGACTTATTTCACTTAGTATAAATATCCTCCAGTGTCATCCATGTCCCTGTAAATGGGAGATATTCGTCCTCTTGGATGATGCAGTAATATTCCATTTTGTGTGTATACATATAGATATATACACATATATACCACATCTTTATCCATTCATCTGGACCCTCCATACCTTTCTCCAGAGTGGCTGTACCAGCTTGCATTCCCACCAACAGTGCAAGAGGGTTCCCCTTTCCTGCATCTTTGCCAACATCTGTTTCCTGCTTTATTAATCTGCATCCACATCTGTCATTTCCTTAGTGGTTAATTTTAACCATTCTGGCTGGTGTGAGGTGGTATCTCATTGTGGTTTTGACTTGCATTACCCTGGTGACCAGTGCTCTAGAGCATTTTTTTCATGTCTGTTGGCCATGTATAGGTCGTCTTTGGAGAAATGTCTGTTTGTCTTCCAATTTCTTGAGTAGATTCTTTGGGGTATGGAGTTTGAGAAGTTCCTTTTATTTATGAGCATTTTATAGGCTGAGTGTCCAAAGGCTAGATTAGCATGAGTGAAGTATGTGGGGAGCCTCCAGGTGGAGGAGCTCTCCATCTCGGTAGCTCCTCTGCTTCTCACTAGGTCTTGCTGGGGTCTTCCCCCCGCTCTGGCCTGGCCAGTCTCTATCCTCTCTCACTAGGCCTTTCCCACTCCCAGCCCTCTCATCTGCCTGGGCGAGGTCGTCCTTTGAGCACTCAAAGCACTTTTCAAGCCCCTAAGAGCTATGAGCAGACTCTGCTGTATCAGTTATTCCCATATCTCCTACTTTAACAGGAAGTAGGACTTGTAGAAAGTTTCTCAACAAACCTCAAAGCAGCTAAAAGGACAACCACATTGTAAGTGCTCAGCAGGTGTCTTCAGATGGACAAGGGAAGAGTTCAGACCTTCAGGCCAGCCTGGATTTGAATCCGAGAGAAGCACTTAACTGTATTAACCTAGAAAAGCTTGAGCCTCAGTTTCCCTGTCTTATAATGGGGATAATGTGATCCCTTACATGAATTGTTAGGATTGACCAAACCTATGAATGCAGGGAGGTGTGGGGGACAGAGTGCCTGGTGCATTAAAATCCTAGTGGTCAGAGGGAAAGAAGAGGGGGTTTGAAGAAATGAGGCTTATGTTACTCAATGTGGACTATTAGAAGCAGGAAGGGAATGGTTTTAGTGATCCATTGTTAGCTTTGACCTAAGAGTGGCAGGAAGGACATTTCATTCCCCCTTTCCCCCTACTTCTAAACACTTCAGACACTGGGCAGATAATAGGTATTTCAAATCTAACCACTCTCCCAAACCCAAGACCTAGGTGCCATTATTTGCATCTCCCATAAGGGGGTACAAAGAATCTGGCTACACGGAGCCATAGCTTGCATGAAGCTTGCATCGAAGCTCCCATATAGGCGTCTGGAATCAAGCTGATACTTCTAACACTCAGCCGGATACCTTCTTCTGCTGTGTACTGGCTCGGAAAGAAAGTTCAAATGTATTTGCCTGACTTGATCTTCAAAAATTACCTTGCATTTGACCGATTTAAATGAAAGCCATGTTTGCATTGTTGGGGGAGCACAGCTGCAAGTATAGATGGAGAATCCCACCTGGTTGAACCCATTCCAGTAACATGACAGCTGTGGGACCTGTATAGGTTACTTTTCTCTGAGGCTTCAGATCTCAGATATAAAGTGAGACAATAACACACCCTGAATGGTTTCAAGGATCCTACTAAAAATCTTAATATAAATGGGTTCATATCGTAAGTCATAATGCCTAAAGCAAGACACTAAATTTTAAGTCAAACTCCTGATTCTTGGCCATTAAATTCAAGAGATTTTAATATTTGCGGTAGGTCAGTTCTAGTTTACTCTTTTAAGGTGTGCCAAGCCACTGGCTGCTCACACAGCCCTGAACTGCCTCCTGAGAAACATGATTGACAGCAGGGCTTTAAAGGTTAAATACAGTTTCAGATCTTGCATAGTGATCCAGTAGTAGGACTGGAATTAGAAACCAGATGGCATTTTTCTCCATAACCCAGAATAACTGAATTAATGTTGTACAGTAATAAATGAAGCTTTGTTTCCTCCTCTCCATGAGGAATGAGTTCTGTTGCTCAAGACAGTGTAGGAAGAATTTGCAGGAGCAAACTTCCTGTAAGCATCAAGAGACACCTGGTGCCAGATGACACAGCCAGCCCCACTTATGCTCAACCACCTGATGAAGCCACCAGGGCCTTTTGCCCATGATGGAGTGTTTCAGGATGGGTATAGGACAAGAGCGGCAGGCTGCCTCTACTCCTCCAGAATCTTAATGCAGACTACTGCACAGAGCTTCCATTAAGAGGATGGTTCATTTTTCTGAGTTTGCCAAACGCAAGATCGGAGGTCTTATATATATATATTTTTTCTTCCTGCCTAGAAGTTGCTGATGCCAGCTTCACAATTCAATCCAATATAGATTCTTAGGGCGACTATCTTGTCAAAGGTCAAGTATTCTGCTCAGTGACCTGTTGCTAATGGGTATACCTAGACCTTGAACACGGAGCCTCTCATTTTCAACCCTAAGTACATTCTACTGCTCATGATCTTCATAAGCTCACTGCAGTTGTGCTTTCCTGAGTGGCTGTGTGGGAGTCGGTTTTCTCATGGTGGGACCACTTATCCTATATAACCATAGTCCTATGTCAAATTCTCGTGTGACAGGTGCCATGGTTTTGAACAGAACTAGGACTCTTGAGGATAAGAACAATATATACTTAAATGGCTTCTAATGCATGATCCACCTGTGTATCCGGCTTTTGGGAGGGGATTTTGGCAAGTGACATTTTGCAATAAACTTCCCTTGGAAAAACAATTCTTTTAACTATGAAGTTAAAATACAGTACATATGTTCTGCAGTGAAGTGGTAGCCTCCAGGGCTTTTATAACTGTAGGCAGCTTTCATGGAAAGCAACATTCCAGCATTCTGTGGGTAATAGGTTCAGGATCCCTCCTCATATTCATGTCATCTGTATGAATTATGTCTTAGCCCCCTACTGATCATTCAGAATGGCTTATAATTGAAAGATGGAGATCCTACCATACTCACATGTACATAATCACCTCTAATCCAGCCTTTAGCCATGCTTGACCTTTCTAATACTTGTATGAATGAGTCAATATCTAAGAATCCCATCAATGTCAGATTCCAGAAAGAGGTTCTAAACAACATAGCCATAGTTCAGGTCTCAGGCTGGGTACCAGGCAGGTTCAGGCTTAAGAATTAGAACCTAAAAGTTCCTCCCCACTCTTTTAATATAGGATAACTGTTATCTTCATAGGCATTTAGAAAGGTACCTCCTCTGAGGATTTAGCCAAAAATGCTGACCATCTGGGTGGATGAATTAGGGAAAAAATCCAATGTTGGTGTGGAGAGGGATCAGAGAATCACAATTCTAAGAGATAGGACAGTCACACAAACATGCCCTGGCTCTCCTCTAGTAGGCACTGTGAAAACGACTGTTCCACGACTCCCAGGAGTTGGGGAATGCCATTTTTATCCATGGGGTCTATGGTGAACATGACTAGAGTTAATATCCCAGATGTGCCCTAATGTTTAGACAAAGTCACTAAGATATCTGGAATTATAGCCCATCTGTTCAGCATGGACAGTAACATTGTTTCTTGCATACCCAGCATATGAAATGCGGTCACCTATGTGAAGATGCTCTTGGTGCCCTATACTATTCAGTTCAGGTCTAACTTCTCCAGACATACCTCGAGAGGTCCAATTCATGCTGACAGTGACCAGTGCCAAGTGCTGGCCCTAAGGTACCTTCATGTCTGCTTCAGGGCCTTTCCCAGGCTATAGGGAAGCAGGCCAGCAAGCAGACACATCCTGGGGTGTTTAAAGATTTAGGGTTCCCAAGGCAGTACTAGACAATGCTATACAGGAGACTCTAGGTAAATTCCCAGCCTGTTGGCTTTCTGAAATAAGATTCTGGAAGGCCTTCTGTAGCTCTCCAAATGGTCACAGCAGAATTTTGCCCCTACTGCCTATGGCAATGGTATTGGTGCTACGAACTGGCAAATATGTCTCCCTTCCTCACTGTTCCTGCTTCCTAAGACCACTTCCTAAGTCAACCACTGTACCAGAGCATTTTCCCCAGGTTCTGCTTTGGTGAGGACCTAAACTAAACATACCTGACTTTGGGAGTCCGCTCCCACTTGTAAAGATATTGGAACTCATCACCCCATTCTTCACAAAAAAAACCTGGATAGACTAAAAGCCCATTCTCTGTAAACCTAGTGACTTGTTTTAGGCGCATCAGATTTCAGGTGGCAGCTGTCCTGCAGAGATAGGCAAATCCAGACCATGCCAACCAAGATATGCTTAAAGCAGAAGCTGCTGGGGACCTGAGGTGGTACAGAGATGTAAGTGGTAATCTAGATGAATTTCTAGGAGCCAACTGCAGACTAGCATGAGAAGGAGAAATTTCTAGGGGCTCTACTTTGGGGGGGATTTTTCCCTGTGGGTTCTCTGTGAAAATCCAAGAAAGATTCCCCTTCCACCCTTCCAGTTCTGGCAGGGGCTGGGGAAGAGTTGTCATTATGAAATAAGCCCAGGGCATTCTAATAGCAAAGGACCCGTCTCCAGAGGGAAAAACTTTATGAGCATGTTCCAAACTTTCCTCTATTCTTGCCCCCTCTAGCTATCCTGTCCCTCAGGATAAGAAACATGTGGAGGTCACAGCTCATCAAGGGACTGAATGGTCCCTTGACCTCCCACATCTCAGGTTTACACTTGTGACAAAGGGATTGGAAATGCTTTCAGACTTGCTTGTATAAATATTTTCTGGATACTGATGCTGTAAATGACATCAGACAACCTGGTAAGGGGAAGATTCTGAACCCCTGTTTTCTCCACTGTAAAAACAAAACAATTTCTAACATGCTTTACTCATGAGTTCAGTAAGACGATGAAACCAGATATGAAAGTAGAACTCTAAAAGCTAAACAGATCTATGCAAATATTAGAGGGAAATACTCTCCTTAATCCCAGAGAGAAGGGGGCTCATGGAGTCTCTTCACCAGGATCACCTGGCCAGCTAGGATGCATGTTTTAGAACTTCTTTCCTCTGTCCATACCCCTGATCTTTCCAGGCACCCTCCCTCTACCTCTAGGTAGAGGGTCTACCTAGATCTCCCCATCTTCCCCACAGAAGCCTGATATCAAATTCATCACCCTCACTTTTCAGCACCTTGGGATCCAGGGACTGTCTACCTCAGGGGTCGGACCCTAGGGGTGGGGGGAAAGCCATGTGGAGATGCTCTAGTTTCCTTCAGTTCACTGTAAATATTCATCGTTAAAAGCTCAGAGAAATCACTTCGTTAGTAGTATGCAATGACCCTGTGCTAGAATATTTTATCTGCTTGGAAGAAGATACAAAGTAGGTTGTCTGAGTAGTGACTTGGGCAGATGTGAAGGTCTTCCATGTGATGCTGCTGATCAAAGGAGCACTAAAACGTATTGGGAAGACAGATCTGGGGTCTGATCCAGCCCAGTCATTGGAAAAGCTAGCACTAGCCGTTCAGCTTCAAGTGCAGGTCCCAGAGTCACGAACTCCCACCTGCTCCCCTGTAGAATGCAGTACTTATTTCTTATGGTTGAATTCAAACCACAGAAAAATAACCTGACAGTAGGCGCTAGGAAATAATTTATTTCACATCTCACAATACTATCTTGGGGAGAGGACCACATTCACAATGAGCCAAGGAATAGCATGCCTCTAAAACCCTGACCGGAGCATGTTTCCTAGCTGTCCTCTCTAAGCCAGGGCTTCTCAGGGTTTTACATGCATACAAATCACCTGTGGAGCTAGGTAGAGACGGATTCTGCTTCAACAGGTCGAGCTGGATCCTGAGATTCTACATTTCTAACAAATTCACATGTGATGCCAGTGCTCCTGGTCCATGGACCATACTCTGAATAGTGAGGGCATTTTAACAAGATATCCGCATGATTTGCATGTACAGCAAAGTCTGAGAAGCTGTATAGTACAGCTGAAGCTGTAGGCATTAAAAAACTTTTAGGAATATCCTGAGAGCTATGGCATGATAAGCTGTGGGCTAGCTTCTGGGAATAAGTCATTTTCTCAGGGGAGAGCTGATGCCATTATGTGCATAGAAACATTGGTAGTTCCCCAGGGTAGCAGACAAAGGATTATAATATAGCTGATCTCGAATATTTCCACATATGTGTTACTTAATCCTCACATTAACTCTGAGGCAGGGACTATTATAATTGCCAACTTCTAGATGAGGCTAATGGTTATGTTCTCAGATTCTACAGCTAAGTTTAAATAAACTTATTGTGTTCAAAGTTCACAGGTTTAGGCTGTCCTGAATCCCCTGGTTCAGCACTCTGACAATGATGAGAAGCAGAGGGGGGTCTCCATCGTGCAGGAGGGCCAATGACCTTGTGCTAGCATCCATGCTGGGCATTTCTGGGTCCTCTCTCCCCTGCACTTGAAGCTGAATGGCTAAGCCTCGCTGCTCCTGCTGTCACAGGCCCAATCCCCTTTCTCCTTCCTTTCCTGTTCTGCTAGACTTGGCTGACACCTGAGCATCAGAGGCTGGAAGGAAAATGCAGGCTACCTATTCTATCCCTGCCTGGGGCTGTGAGGTGTCTGAACTGAAAACTATGACATGCCCCTCCGCACCATGGACAGGATCTCCAGCACGATTATTCCCTTCGCATTTTGCCCCCCATCCCACAAGGCTACTTGAGGGCATATAAGCAACCAAACTTCTTTTCTCCTAAACCCTTTAATTATTGTAAAAATAGAAGGCCTTCAACCACAGTTATCCAACTTGATAACCATGAATAATGCACATTAATGCAGAGGCTAAGAATAGGAGATGGGGCTGCTGACTAAGTCAGCCATGAGTAACCAGAATCCAGGGGTTAAACTATGTGTGTGGGGACTTCTAAGAGCTATTTATCCAAATACACACCTCACCTACTCTTTCGATGTAGATACCATATAAAACATCAAATAGGTTGTTTAAAAATCCCTGGACCTGCAGCATCCCTTTGAACGCTGGGCTCCACCCTTCAGAAATTTCAATCTGTTTGAACAAATCCTCCAGGTGATTCTGATCTAAGAATCAGTTTTATTTCAACAAAAGGCTTTAAATATCAGTAATTTTACCAGACCTTGAAATGTCTCAGGATAATGGAAGGAAATAGTATTGGCCAATAGTACTCAACTGGGGTTGAGTGGGGCAGGGGATGGGGTGGTGGTTGGGGGGGTGTGGTTCTAGAGTCAGTCCCACTCAAGTCACCTGTTAGTTGTGGTCTTGGGCAAGTTGCGTCTTTAAAGAGTTGAGGGTTTGGCAGAGGGTCTGCTAATGCTCAGACAAGGATGTCACATAGTAATAGCTCAATGAACAATTATAATTCTCTCCATCTGATGTCCCCTTTTAAGCAAGAAAATCACTATCCTGTGCTACATGAAATCAAAGCATTAGCTAACCAGTTCCTCGTGGCCCACAAATCTTTGTCCTGCTATTGTTAATGCCCCCACTGTACGCACTCAGAATAAGTGAAATGGAATGTATGCCAGGTGTCCATTCCACACCACTTATTTTACTTGTATTGTTACTCCAGGGAAATGGAAATCCTCTTCCAGAGAATCGAACCCACTCACACCTATGCACTGCTGGGGGACAGTCTTTGAGGATAATAGCTACCTGAGTCCCTCTCTTCTCACAGCCCACTCACATACAATGGGTCAGTTGATAGCTTCTACTTCTAGCTCCAAAACTTCCTTGAATCTCAGATCTCCAATGGAAACTCACTTGAACCAACATCTGGATCTTTCTGTTTTTCAAAATCCCTTCAATCATGTGCTGCTCCCACTGTACGAGGAATCCCACGACTCTTTGGGATCTGACACACATCATGATATGCACCTAGCAAAGTAAGACCCAGGGCCTCCCTGTGGACGCTTTGTGGGTGTGCTGTTCGGAGGAAGAACAGCCTAGGGGTTGGCCCATGATTTCTGGTCTAATCAGAAGTTGAGTTGGCTGGAGACATCACCATCAGCTGCTGCCTCTGCCCTATGAGCCACAGACCAGCAGGGTGGCCTTTCTGAAATCCAATTCTTTTGTTTAAAGACTCCTCCACAAGAGGGCAGCCCCAGTGGCTCCGCGGGGGATGTGAGGCAATGTCTGGAGCTACTTTTGGTTTCTGTTACTGGGTAGAGGCCAGGGGTTTTGGTAAACATCCTACAATGCACAGGACAGTTTCCCTACAACAAAGATGTATCCAGCCAAAACTATCAGTGCCCAAATTGAGAAATCCTGAGCTAAATCCTGAACTCAAATGTCCTCTCTTCCAAGAAGCATTCTGGGCTTGTACCTTCTTCCCCAAGGGGCTTGCGTGCTCTTGCTCTGGGCTTCCATAGAGTAACCCAGAAGGCCATCAGAGCACTTACAACCTTTAAATTCATTAAATTACAGTAGCTGGTCACTATCTTCTAGATCAAGAAGTCCTCCCAGGAAAGAACCAACATTGGGTCTTTTTTTTTTTTTTTCCTTTTCAACCTCAGATGCAGAGTGTTCATCATATCAACTAATAGATGCTGTGTAGACCAAAGAAGTTAATTTCTAACAGAGGTTTGACACAGTAGGTAATATTTGCCCACTCAATGATACATCTGGAAATTATAACATACTTCAGTCCTGTTATAATCTCTTATGGTTAAAAAAAAAAATTTTAAGGGCACTGGGTGCCGTAGAAAATACAGGGCTCTCACCCACTGTGAGGAGTGGACTTCTGTCAAGGCTAAGCCGGGGGGTTGCCAGTACTCCTTGGTCACTATGCCAATGGCTGAATGGGGCCACTTGACCTTTGCTATGGACTTTGAGGCAGACAATCTTTGGGAACGATCCTTCTTTGCCTCTGATCTGAAGGCACTGAAGCAACACTTCAGTATTGGACAAGAAGTTTTTGGGACTTCAGGGAACCTGGATTTGGAACAAGTAGACCTAGACCCAGACTTGTCGGAGTAGTGGCACCACGAATCCTCAAGGGACAATATGAACCTACATCTTGCACAACCACCCTAATATGAGCTTTGGGTTTTCTTTCCTCGTTACATAAGTAGTCCCCCCTTAAATATGTGCTGAGCCTTGGCACCTGCTGTACAATACTCAAGCACCACCCCTAATACCATGGACATCCAGCATTTTGTTGGAACACTTGGAAAAGAAGCACCCTCTGGGACACAGAACAGCCCTGACTGTTGTTTTACCATACCCATCCCCTGTCAGGTTTATGGCCCCAGTGAAAACTGGAAAAAAACATAAAAGACAAACTTAAGGGTGTGCAATCCAAAATTCAGGCTGCGGCTGAGTCAGCTAACTCAATAAAATTCAGCTGAATTTCTTTTATTTGCTTACTGAACTTTTTCCAGTGTCACAAGCATGAAATTGGAGCATAAAATCCATATGAGGTTTTATTCATTGCCATATGCATTTTAGTGAAGATGCTGAAGAGGTGGCTTCTAGGTAATGCTGTTCCCAACCAAATCTGAGTTCTTGATCATTGACAGAAACATAGCTTTGTGGGACAGGTTATCTGCTTGTCCCCCCACATCTTCCCTATAAGTCTCTGGATGAACTCCAGAGTCTATTCAGGCACTCTTACACCCCTCCATAGATGTCCCTAGACCTGAGACTCAGCTGTGCAAACCTCAGGCCTGTTACTCCCCATTCTCAAATGTCAGTCTTGTCAAGGAAAAAATAGGATTTCATAAGCTTTCCAGCTGCTTATTTCAATGATTGTCCACTACATGTTACGGCCCACTGACTAGCTATGTGACAGCCGGCCATCCCTGTACCTAATTCTTAACATCTGCACTTGCCAAACATTAATGTTTTCCTCCTCTCAAGGATAGGGATCTCATAATTTAGAAGTTTAAAGTATTCACATTCCTTATAGTTGATTAGCACAGAGTAAGGATCTAATACATACTAGTCATAGATGAAATTAGCAAGAGAAGTGTTGGTAACAGAAAACTAAAATCGGAAATACAATTCCGTGGGGGCATGAGATTCCACAGTGATGAATTTGCTTGGCACACCGCAACTCTGAGAGAGGCGATTCAACAGAGAAGCCAACTCTGAGATGTCCACACAAAGCTCCCCACCTGGAAGAGAGTTTGCCATTCTGAAGTCACATCACATTTTGTCCTCACTCTTGCACAACTGGGAATAAACTGTATCTTTGTTGTTCATCATGTATTAGGATTAAGATCTTCACATAAAAATACGTGTACACCTTCGTGTAGAAGTACGATCATTTTCTTGTTAGCATAAGATACTAACCTCCCAAATCATTGTCCTGATGCATTAGTTTTTTCAATGTGTATATCCTTAGATGCAAGCAGGTACAGCTTTACAGTCTGCTCTTCTATTTGTACCTAATTGTGTATATTCCTCCACTTCTAGTATCCTCCTAACTCTACTTTTATGCGGCTGCATAATCTGCCTGACAAATAGAATTCTACTTACCGTTAGATTACTTCTAGCCTTTCATCTTCTTTATAAAGTCCTGTTAGATGACTTTTTTTCTGGATATGAACTTAAGAACTGTTATTTGCCTAGAATGACTTCTTAGGAGTGTGATAGTGGGTCAGAGAGGGTATGGCATACTTCTTTCTACTTCCTAACCATTCTTCTCGAGGTGCAGTAGACTTACAAGCATTCTGGTTAACCCCTAGGCTACTTTGCTCGCAGGACTTTACTGCCCCCTCCCTCCCTGGTGTGCCCTATGGCTTGGGTCTGGTTATTAGAACCATCACTCCTTTCCTATCTGTGAAGCAAGTATGGGATTATAACTTCCATGCAACTATCTTGAAATAAGTTATTTTCTTGCCTTGCTCCTTCTCTTCTTGGGTTTATGAGCTCCTGGAGGGTAGGACAAAGTTTTAGAGACCTGTGAACCTACCACTCTTCAGCACTCAACTGGCATCTCTCAAGAGAATAGACCCTTCACTTTGGGCGGGGGTGGGGGTGGGGGGCTTTAGCCAATTTCATCTAGTAAAGAAAGGAAAATATTGAAGTTAATGTAACTAATTTTTTAATGTGAAGCTAGGTGCCAAAATCTATTGGATTTCCTCAGGCTACTTCTAACATGCATTATCTGCCCTCTTGAATCTCCAGATCTAATTCTGAAGAAACAGACTCCAATTGCTCAGGCAAATAAGTGCAAGTTATCCTGCAAGTTAGCCCAGATCTATTACATGAGCACATGTTTACATGACAGGAGTCCCCCCTTGTGCTGCTTAGCTCCTAGAGCTACAGATTCCCAAGGGAAGTAGGATAGCTTAGATGATGGTAGTCTCCAGAACATCCCTTCATCAGGAATACCTGCATGAAGGACCCTGGAGTGAATACTTGGGCCCCATGCCCCTAGAGGGTGCTGCATGCCCAGGAAGAGGCAGCCATGCTGTCCTCTCCAGGTTCCTCTACCAAGTCTGGCTGTGGTCCTGAGAGCAGAGGGTCTCTCAGGATTCACTGGAATAGAACTCAATGGAAATAGCACAATTTAGAAAATGCAACCAAACCAGCCAACGCCTTTTTTTCTACTCCTAGATTCCCTATCCCAGTGGAATCCAGCCTCCACATCTAAACCAGAATGACTCTGCTGCCCCCACAAGGCAGCCTTGCATCAACATCCACCTGTGCTTGTTTGCTTATATTTCTGAGGATCCAGAGACTAAACATCTGGAAAGGGCCTACAGAAGGTCCTTGCATCCCATGTCCCCTTTCCCTGCCTCTCCAATGGAGCAGTCAACTCAAGGCAGAGCTGTTGACTAGATCTTAACTCATCATTTATCCTAAGAGAATAATATGAACAAGAGATAACATTTATCCTCCCAACAACCATGCAAGTAAGAACTATTATTACCCTTTTATTTTTAAGATCTATTTATTTTTAAAGGGCATGCATATGTATATGCCCAAGTGGGGCAGAGGGAGAGAATCTTCAAGAAGACTCCTCACTTAGCATGGAGCCCCACATGAGGGTTGGGGGGTGGCACTGATCCCACAACCCTGAGATCATGACCTAAGCGACCATCTCCTGATTTCAGCTCAACAGACTGAGCCACCCAAGAGCCCCTTATTACCCTCCTTTAAGAAGAAACAGACTTAAAACAGTTAATCTCAGTCAAAGCCAGAATGTGAAGACCAGTCTGTTTGGTGCCAGAGTCTGCTCCTTCCTACTGAGTCACTGAGCTGCCTTTTGGCCCTCTGACTACCCTGAGTTCAGTCTGATGTATGGAAGTCAAGATGTTCATTCGTTGGCTCGTTTATTTAGCAAATTATTTGCTTTATTATGGTAACATGCTCTACAGAAACCTGCATAACTCTAGTGTATATACATTTTGAGCTTGGACTCATGCGAACACCTGTGATACTGTCATCACAACAAAGGTACAAAACCTACCCATCACCTCCAAAAATTTCCTTGTGCCCTTTTGTGGGTTTTTGTGTGTTTTGGCAAGAACACTTAATGTGAGATGGATCTTCTTAATGCATTTTTAAGTACACCATATACTGTATTGTGAAGAACAAGTACCATGTTGTACAACAGAGCTCTAAAGTTATTTTGCGTAACAAACTTCTTACCTGTCAACCATCCTCTTCCCCTCCCCCACCATTCCATTCTCCGGGTCCTCTGAGAATCCTTATCTCTGTGGCATCAGCTGTAATGTTTTTCACTTTTGATCACATTTATTTGAATCTCTTGGCTGAGCTTCAAGTTTGTCAATTTTATCTTAAACAGCTCTTATTTCCATCCTTTTTCTAGTATTTCATTTATTTATGCTCTAGTCTTATTCCTTCTGCTAACTTTGGGCTCACTTTGTTCTTGCTCTAGCTCCTTGAGGTACCATGTTGGGCCGTTTGAGATCTATCTTCTTAATCTAGGCCTTTATTGTTTTAGAACTTTCCCCATGTACTACTTTTATTAACAGCTACTGTATGCACTTCTCTCTGAATAGACCTACAACATAATCTGGCATGAAGACGGACCCAAATGGTGGCAAATCTCACACCAGGGTTGTTCCAAGCACTCTACTCAAGACCCCAGAGGACAGAGGAACTCCCAAACATGGGTAGTGAGGCCCTCATCGGCAGACACCACTGAACTCGGGAGATGAGATTAGTTTCCAAAATGAGGGACTAGACTGAGGCATTGAACAGTAGCCTTGGAGCAAAGGAGGGAGAGCACCAAGGAGGTCCAATACCCTGGATCTGGGGGAGACAGAGGTTCTGAACCCTAGACCTGAGACGCAGCTGTGCGAACCTCAGGCCTGATACTCCCCATTCTCAAAAGTCTGTCTTCTCACTTGTAAAGAGAAAAATGAGATTTTATAAGCTTTCCAGCTGCTTATTTCAATAATAATCATCCATTGCATTTTATGGCTCACTGACTAGCTAGCTATGTGACAGCCGGCCCTCCCTGTACCTAATGCTTAACATTTACACTTACCAAACTTAATGTTTTCCTCCTCCTGAGGATGAGGATCTCCTAATTTAGAGGTTTAAAGTATTTGCATACCTTGTAGTTGATTAGCACAGAGTGAGGATCTAATACATACTAGTCATAGATGAAATCAGCAAGAGAAATATTAGTAACAGAAAACTAAAATTGGAAATACAATTCCTTAGAGGCATGAGATTCCACAGTGATGAATTTGCTCGGCACATAGCAACTCTGATAGAGGCGATTCGGCTGAGAAGCTCCCTCCATGCACATGAGTCACCAGCCGCCTCTGCTGGCCTGTGATGCCCCAGCCTCCACTTCTCCAGAGGGGGAGAGGGTAGGCTGAGACTGATCCTCGGGACCACAGGGTGATTGGGCTGGGGGCGGAGTGATTGTTCATCTGACAAAATGAGGAGTTTGGACAAGATGATGCATAAAGGCCCTCCCAGGTGGGGAGATCTGAGATTTGGCAGAGGCCCAGCCAGAGGAAGTGACTCACCCCAAATCATACAGCTAAGCCTAGGCAAAGTTTGAATTTAAACATTGCTTAAAACAATGCCCAACTACAAGTGTCCGTGGGGACCAGGCTGGAAATCGGGGATTTCTGGACTGCAGTGTCTCCTGCAGTACTTGGAGCAGAATGTGCTCACATGCAGGGGTGCAGGGTAGGGCCATGTCTGAGTGCCTGTGTTTTGAATGTGGTGACAAAGCAATGTCTGAAGCCCTCAGGAAGTTCCAGAAATGAAAGCGAAGAATGAGGGGGAGCAGGGACCTCTCTGTTCATCTAAAGGAGGCAAGATGGTTGTCTGTGCCCTGGCTAGTCAGACATGCACAGAAAAGATCTTGCAGAGCAGAAGCGCTGGTCCTCGTAGAACATAGAAGAGAGTCAGAGACCAATGCTTGTGCCAGAAGGTGCTGCTCTGAGCCTGGGAGTTCTCACCCCAAAGACTGCAGAATCACCCTCTGAGGCTGGGCCGTCCTCTCAGCATCCTTTGCCTGGGCCATACCTGTACATGTCCCGGCATTAAGAAAACTGGAATGGTATTATAATTCCTTAATAATAAAGCTCCCGATTCTGAGCACTGGTGATGTGCTTGGTGCTTTATGCTTCTGAGTTCTGTTGATTGGAAATGAGGATGAAAACTACCTTACACAATTTTTGTGAAATAAAAACACAAACTGCTTTTTTAAATCTAGGACCCAAGAGTTAGAAATCGACAGTCTTAAGAAAGGTCTGCCTGACTTTAAAAGTGTATTTTCTAGAGTCGCCTGGGTGACTCGGGTGGCTCAGGTCATGAGCTCACCATCATGAGATCAAGCCCCAAGACAGGCTCCATGCTCAGTCCGTTTTAGATTCTCTCTCCCTCTGCCTTCCCCCTGCCCCCACTCTCTCAAAATAATCTTTTAAAAGTTTTTCTAAGATACCAGTTTCTCTCAAGCTTCTTATCCTTAAGTCCTGGTTTAATACATAATGTGCAAATATACATATTATCAAGTATAGTCGTGTGGACATATATCTTCTATAAGCACAAATGCGTGTTCACTGTAAAGTAAGGAGAAAATTCAAATATTGGCACCATCACCCTTGGATAAATAATGTTAAAATTTTTGTCTGTGTGTGTGTGTGTGTGCACGTGCACGCACACAGTCAATGCATATTTTCTCAATTTGCGTTGTAAAATGAATATATGGTCTGTATGTCGCATATGATCACCTATTTTACCAAATACAAATTTGAATACTTGTCATGCTAGTCTAGTATGTGGTCATACAGCAGCTTAGTTCACCCACTTCCCCCTCCTTTCTCCCCAGTGCGGGGCATTTTAAGTGTTTCCAGTTTGATTCACAAATTAAACTGTTAAAAAAAAAAAAAACACTTGGGCAAATAACCTGAGATCAGCACACTAATATTTATCTTCCTGGACTTGTAATTCCACTTCTGTGGATACATTTAAAGGTTTTGGGAGTTCTTACAGCTATTGGTAAGTCTGCCTACAGGAAGGGAATGGGCTCGGCCCATCAACCTGCATCTCCCCACTGTGACAAGACAGCTTCTTGCCATAACTTAACAAAGCAGCACTTGGTGATGTGCTCCTATGTGATTAGCTAACGCGAGTGCCCCTATGGGCAGAGACACATGGCCCTGCAAGCTGTTGAAATCCTCTTGTGAACCTACAAGTCTCTGGATGCCAGGGAATTATTCAAGGTGGAGGCTCCCTGGTATGACTTCCTGCAGCCTAGCCCAGCAGGGAACTGGCTTTCCTAAAGAAGATGCTCCTTCTCCAGGCATTTGCTGTCCGGTTGGAGCCATTGCCCCAAAAGAAAGCAAACACTGTCGGATCAGTGCAATGGCGAGAAAGAAATAGCATTCATCATGTGCCTCTGCCCTTTGTAAACTCTCATGGATGATTGGGGCAGCTCTTTCCCTCCAGGAGGAGCTTCCTATGCCCTGAGATCAACAGTCATGAATGGTGTACTGAGTAGAAAAGGGGTGGCATTCAGCTCAGGAAAAACTGACAGGCACCTCGGTCAGGCCTCTTGGGGGTGGATGGTCACGGCAGAACCAGAAGAAAGAGGCGGAAAACACGTCCTCACGTACATCTATAAACTGTCATGTTAACCTCCTGTTTCCCAAACCCACCCCTACCACCAGGTGCTTCACTGTTTGCACTGTCCGTTGATAGGACCAGTCTCAGAATTTACGGTAACAGTGAAACTCCTTCAGTATTTTCCATTTTATGTGTGGGGAGGAGAACCCAAACTTTGTTACCCAAGATCCTTGAATCTTGGTGACCAACCATTTGCCAGCTATATTTCTCATCCCTCTTGGGTATCCCCTTGAAGTGCTGCTTCCAGTCATTTGGACGATTCTGTTCCTGAGTTCATTCTATCCATGTTCCTCCACTTGTTTTATAATTTGACTCTGCCTACAACCTGACAGCTGTGGTTCTTTTGCTGGAGCTGCCAAACGACCTGCCTGTATCGGCCCCATTTCTGGAGTGTTTATCAGAAATGCCACCCCCTGTATCGATTTTTTGCATGAGGACTATGGAGTGGCTGGAAGCACAGAGCAGTGCAAACACCAGGAGCTAAGAGCTAAGGGAGGCTGAATGAGATGCTAAGATCTGTTTGAAGGTGCCAGGTACCTATGGTGGCAGCCGGGATTTGGAAGGTGAAGGTGAAGTTCTTGAGTGAAGGGAAATGGAGGAGAAATAAGCCCACATTCTGTACCTGCTTTTCCTGCAGTCTATTGGCTGATTCATACCTCAGGGTAAGCATATGAGAATCCCACATAAAGGAACCGGCAGAGGACCGTTGCTAACAGGCTGAGAAACCAGCTGAATGAGAAATCTCACTTGTGGGGCAAAAGAGAGAAAAACAGTTTCAGGCTGTGGAGGCAGCCAGGAGCTGAGCCCACTTCTCTCTGCCCAGCTTCTCATGAGATCTTGGATATCAAGGCTCAGCTTTCTCTCAGAGCATAGGTGTTCTTCAAGGGAGAAGGGCAAGGATCTAACAGATTCATAAAAATACTGAAAAATGGGCTAACACTGGGCATAATCTCAAGGTGCAGAGAAGATAATGCTTGGGGTTCACCATCCATGAAGGAGAATGGGTCCTGGGAAAGCCACCAGGTTATCAGCTGAGACCCATGAGTCAGGATGACTCTCAAGCTTAAAAGAGTCTTACAAGCCTACAGAGCCCCTGGTTGTCCTCAGCCCCTGGTTGGCTTGGGCAACTTGACCCCACTCTGTCTACCTATTGGGAGGGTGATCTTCTGAGTCTCTTTGTTCCCCAGGCAATGTCGGACAGCTCTTTGAAACCTCACCAGATATGTCCAGAAACAGCATTAAAGGGGAACAGAAAGAGACCACAAGAGCAAGCTCCAAGGACTTAGTTATTGGAATCCTTAGACAAGGTCTCAAAAGGAGCTATAACAAGGATGATTCAGAAAATACACTGCACGGTGGAGAATTTCACCAGATAATGAATAGAAAAGAATAAACCTGAAATTTGGCAATTAAAGGAATTCCTTTAAGAATCAAAAGGGCATCCTGCCATTCGTTACAAGGTGGTTGAACAAGAAGCATATCCTGCTCTGTGAAATAAGCCAGTCACAGGATAGCACAGCATGACCCCACTTAGGGGCTGGAGGCTTGGCCCTGGGGGTTATTGCTCAGTTGAGTACAAAGTTTCATCTGTGCTAAATGAACAAGCTCCAGAAGCTCCTGGTACAGCACGGCATCTGCACCTCACAGTACTGTTCCACGTACTTCAAATTAAGAGGGTGGATTTCCGTTAAGTGTGCTTCCCACCAAAACCAAACCAAAGCATCCAACACCCTCCAAAATTTCCCTCGTGTCCCTTTTTTGTTTTTGTTTTTGTTTTTTTTAAGTATGTTACCTTGGTCGTCCTAATATCACTGGTGTTTGCATCTATCCAAACTTCTCAAATTGCACCCATTAAATGTGCAGTCCTGTGTACATCATACCTCTATGATGCTGTCGAAGAAAACCGAAAATAGAGGTGTTCAAAGGCACATTCAATGGAAAAATAAATGATCTGTAACACTCACTTCTCTCCAGGAAGCCATGAGGGAGAAGGGCAGAAGCTGAGATTTCCAACCAATTTTGGGCAGCAGCAGTAGTAGTAGTGGGTCAGGGTCAAGACCACGCTTCTGGTTACTGTGGCAAGGGGTCCCGTGTTAATATTTGTGCCTGAGTTGGCCACCCAAGCAAAACGACGGTCTGCAGTTTTCTTTCCTAACTCTGCTTTCCTTTTCTTTTTATATATATACATTTTAATTCCCTTGAATTTTTCTTATTGTTTGGCAGAGTTTAAATGTCATTATTTTATAGGAAACAGAGGAATGGGAGAAAGAACTGTACTCACAGTTCTGCATAAAATGAAAAATAATCTTAAAAAATTTTCATACAGGACATACTGTGCATTGGGAGAGTGGAGTGATTGGAGCATCACGGCTTTAGAGAGGCTGGCAGGGAGTCGGACTGCAAGCACCATCTCCGCCTCGCTGGGAGGCGCAGCCTAGTTCTGTAACCCTCCGGAGCTCACTGGCCCATCCTGATGTGGAGCTGAGGATGCATCCCCACCCCTCCAGCGCCACCTGAGAATGAACTGACATGAGCTGCATACAGCACCTAATGTACAAGTCAAAAGTGCAATGCCATCCCCATCATCATACTGTTGTACTTGTAATGGACTATCCTAATCCTTGTCGCCCCTCCGACAGGCAGGTGCTACAGAACTAGCCAAGCCAGGCCCGACCTCCCCAGGGCACATGAGGGGGCTGCCTGTCTTGAAAGAGTCCCTTGGCTTTATCTTCTGAGCGCTTCCTCTGCACCAAACGCCCTCCTTATGTTGCCTGTGTTTGACGTTTTCTTGTACCAAGAGGGTCTTTGATAGAGACCTTTGAGACACATTATTTCATAGTGAAGTGTGCCCTGTGTAGGGGACGGGTCCATGAGCCATGACCTTGGGCTTGATGGGGCTGCTCTCATCACAGAGCTTGGGGGACACTCTGTGTTGAGAAATGGTGGGCAGTCAGCAGCTGGGGAAGGGTTGCAGCCCTGAGTCAGGTGCGTGGCACATCCCAGGTCTGTCACCCTCAGCGTGTGGTAACTTGATGAGTTTCTAGACTTCAGTCAGATGACACAAATTCCTGACTATATTGTGTCTGAACCTTAGTTAACAGCCAATAAATCGGTTTTAATACATGACGATGATTTTACACTTATCAATATCACTGTCCCTTTCACAGAAGGAAGTAGCTTCTAATACTAAAACTCGGCCCAAGGCCTTGTTCTTTCATGTTCTTATTTCACCAGATATTTCTGAGTGCCTTACCATGGAGTGGAAGTGGGCAGCAAGACAAATTCCCTGCTTACATGGAATTTATAGAACTTATTTTGAGAGGAAACCAGAAATAAGCACAGTAACGAACACATGGATAATTTCACGCGGGGATAAGAGCTGGCATCGTTCAGCAGGAACAGGGTTTTGAGATTGATCGGGTGAGGATGGTCAGGGAGGACTTGCCTGGGAGGGGTTGGGGGGGTAACTATGTGTAGAGTCCTGAACACCTTAGGAGCAGGTCAAGCCATGATGATCCATGGAAGGGAGTTCTCAGCAGGGAGAGATCTGAAGCTGCTGGTAGAGGGAGGCCTGGAGGCTGCAGGGCCCCTTCCCATCACTGATTCTCTGAAAAGGACTACAAGCATCCTTTCAAATGGTCTTTTTCTAGATTGTACCATTTTCCAATGGAACTCATTATATCATGGTAGGTAGTTCTGGGACCACAGAGACACAGAACAAGGTGGGCTGTGTTCTTCTCCATCCGGCTCTGGGTGTGGGCAGCAGGAGACCATCGCAGAGCAGGGCTCCCTTCTGGCGGCCTCAGCCCAGGCACAGGACAGCTCCCCCTGGCTCTAAGTTCCCCTTCCCACAGGAAGGGGGAGAAAAGACAGGAAAGGCTGCATCTCTAGTGCATCTGACCACAATTTAAACGGGGGGGAAAGCTGCATTCCCTGCGTACTGAGCGGGAAAAGAAGTGTAGACGTGAAAACCTTTGAATAAGCAATTAACTGGGTGGTAGCACAGGGCAGCGAAAAGAAAGATGAATTGCCCGGAATAAAGGCCGGGAAGGAAGATGAAAAGTGTTCCTGTGGTAAAGGAACTCTGATGCAAGCCACCACGAGATAAAGAAGCAATTGTTTGATATGAGAACAATGAGGTGGCAACTCTCCAGGCCACAAAGGCAGACACCTCTCGTGGCTTCCAGAGGGACAACAGGTGCTTTCACTGCTTGTTGATGAGTTTTAGCTACGCTGTGCCCAGTGCCTACTACGTGCTCCTCTACTCCTCCCTGGACAGCCTGTGCTGAAACCTCTTTCCTGACTTCCTGGCAGGATCGGTTGCTCTAGATGTTCAGTGGCTCGGGATAAGGTGCCCAGGGGCGTAACTTTATTTCTCTCCCTCTTGCTGGTTGGTGAGCTCTGGAGGAGGCGGGAGTGGGTTCAGGGCTTTTACTCATTTCTAAAAGTGTGTTTTCGTTCTTGTTGGATGGAGACATTCTTTTTAAAAGGAAATTGGGAAGATAAGCAGATAGAGATACAAGAAAGGAATCCAACTGACAGTCATCTACTAAGACCTATTAGCTCAGATTCCAGTAATCCGTAGGACAGAAGTCTCTTCTCTCCAGGAGCTCAATATCTAGAGAGAGCAACAGATACGTAAAGCTGCCATTTCAGTATAATGGGTTAAAGGCTTAGCTGGGGGTGTCCTGAATGTTATTGGGGGTGCATGGGTTATTTTTCTTGGCCAGTTGAAAAATCGGGGAGGAGAGGCTTCCTGGAGGAGGCAAGGTCTGATCTGATTTGAATCTAGAAGAATAGATAAAAGCTGATCAGGCAAAGGAGTGGGGTGGGGGGGCACCATGTAGCGGCAGGCATGTGTGCAAAGACCTGAGGGCCTGACTGAATCTGGTTCTTTCTGCCAATTTCAGGGAGGCAGGGGCTCCTGGTAAGTGAGGTATGAAAAGGGGTTGGCCAAATCACCTGGGATGGAAGCAGAGGGAAGAGGTGTCCGGGCCAGATCAGCTCAGGCTGTTGGCCATGATGGGTTCCCACTCCCCACAGGCCCTGGGGAGGAGCAGGAGACCTGATCAGAGTGACATTTTAAGATGTCATTCCACAAGCCAGGTTTGGAGTGAACAGGGCAGGATGAAGCAGAGAGACCATTAGGACACTGTTGAAATATCTCCTGGTGGAATTATGGTGGCTTCATCCTAGGCAAGGGCTAGAAATGAGAAGAGCCAGTAAAGGTAGAGCAATTCAAAGCAGGGATCCATGGTGCAGGGTTGACAGTAGAGAATCCGTGATGTGTGGGGCTAAATTTCAGACTTTCATCATGTCTACATTTGTATTTAAACTTCAAATGAAAAATTTAAAATGACTCGCATTGTGCAAGTTGTATGAAATATGTTAACAACTACAAGTCAAAGAATTAAGAACAATTCAAGTGGAATCTTCTGATCTATGTAACTTTTAGGGCCTGATCCAAGAATATATGGGGCTCTTTGTTTTAAAAAATATATATATATTGGGATGCCTGGGTGGCTCAGCAGTTGAGTGTCTGCCTTCGGCTCAGGGCATGATCCTGGAGTCTCAGGATCGAGTCCCACATCGGGCTCCCAGTGAGGAGCCTGCCTCCTATGTCTCTTCTATGTCCCTGCTTCTGTGTGTCTCTCTCATGAATGAATAAATAAAATCTTAAAAAATATATATTGGGGAAACAGTACTAGTAAATATTGAGGAGTCTCATGCTCTGAGTAGGTACTACCAGGAAATATTCTAAAACATGAAACTTTTCTCCTGAGGTCTCTGCACAGGCTATGGTGTTTTTCCTGGCTTTTTCAATTTTTTTTTAACCTAGAACGACATTATTTGAGTGAATTTTACTGTTCATCTTTGTCGTCTTTGCAACGTGCGATGCTAGTTTTTCTTTTTTTTTCTTTTTTTTTCTTTTTTTTCTTTTTTAATTTTTTTAAATTAATTTTTATTGGTGTTCAATTTACCAACATACAGAAAAACACCCAGTGCTCATCCCGTCAAGTGTCCACCTCAGTGCCCGTCACCCATTCCGCTCCAACACCCGCCCTCCTCCCCCCCTTCCACCACCCCTAGTTCGTTTCCCCGAGTTAGGAGTCTTTATGTTCTGTCTCCCTTCCTGATATTTCCCAACATTTCTTCTCCCTTCCTTTATATTCCCTTTCACTATTACTTATATTCCCCAAATGAATGAGAACATACACTGCTTGTCCTTCTCCGATTGACTTATTTCACTCAGCGTAATACCCTCCAGTTCCATCCACGTTGAAGCAAATGGTGGGTATTTGTCATTTCTAATGGCTGAGTAATATTCCATTGTATACATAGACCACATCTTCTTTATCCATCATCTTTCGATGGACACCGAGGCTCCTTCCACAGTTTGGCTATTGTGGCCATTGCTGATAGAAACATCGGGGTGCAGGTGTCCTGGCGTTTCATTGCATCTGAATCTTTGGGGTAAATCCCCAACAGTGCAATTGCTGGGTCGTAGGGCAGGTCTATTTTTAACTCTTTGAGGAACCTCCACACAGTTTTCCAGAGTGGCTGCACCAGTTCACATTCCCACCAACAGTGTAAGAGGGTTCCCTTTTCTCCGCATCCTCTCCAACATTTGTTGTTTCCTGCCTTGTTAATTTTCCCCATTCTCACTGGTGTGAGGTGGGATCTCATTGTGGTTTTGATTTGTATTTCCCTGATGGCAAGTGATGCAGAGCATTTTCTCATGTGCATGTTGGCCATGTCCATGTCTTCCTCTGTGAGATTTCTCTTCATGTCTTTTGCCCATTTCATGATTGGGTTGTTTGTTTCTTTGGTGTTGAGTTTAATAAGTTCTTTATAGATTTTGGAAACTAGCCCTTTATCTGATACGTCATTTGCAAATATCTTCTCCCATTCTGTAGGTTGTCTTTTAGTTTTGTTGACTGTATCTTTTGCTGTGCAAAAGCTTCTTATCTTGATGAAGTCCCAATAGTTCATTTTTGCTTTTTTTGCATTTTTTTATTGTTACATATATATATTTTAATTTTAATACAGAGTCAGATTTTAGAAGCTGTACAAAGGAGAGCCAAAAACACTTTACACATTCATGATTAGCTTTAGTATTTTTTACGGTACATACTGAAAATGTTATTTACTAGTAAGGAATGCCAAGTGTGTCCATCACCATTTGAATAGCTTGTAGGGGATTTGTGATTTCTTCACAAATCTAGTAACTACCTCTAGGTGCTTTAAGGCCTCAAGAATAGCAGAAAGGTGCTTCTAGGTCAAAAGATAATGAAGTGCAAGCTCAGTTCTTTTGTAAAGTTTGTTTTCTTCTCGAATCTCCCTGTTAACAAGTTGAAGACTTAGTCGTATAGCTTTAATTTTTGTACAATCATTTTTCTTCCTCCAAGAGTATCCTCTCCATAATGCCTGAATTCTACTGATTGCATTATTAAATTTTTCCTGTTTTTTACGGAGGAGGAAACGGCGTAGTGCTTTCTGTATTACTGATGCAGCTCTATTCTGCTGGCTCATACATTCTGGAACTTCATGCTGACTTGTGAGGATGTTAGGGTATTTCTGAGCAAACCTCTTTTGCTGTAATCTTGTTCGAAACCACCTCTGGATACAGATGACTGCATTAACCTGCTTGTTAGCATTCTTCATAGACATGTGATGTTTATATGCTCTTTGAATTTTAAGAGCAGACAGGTGATAATATGCAGCTGCTGTGAAGTGAAGAAGTCTGATTTTGGTTCTTTGTTCTGAAATTCTTTTTCTTAGTAACCAACCACGCACTAGTGCTTGTAGAACAACTGTAGATTTTTTTAATTCTACATATTTTATCCTTTGACATTTTCCGGCCTTTCTGGCTCGTATATATCTCTGTATGGTCAAAGCAGCAGACTTCTGCCGGAGAAAGACCTGCCTTGCTTTGTATCTTCTAAAATTCGCTTGGATCAAACAAGCAGCTTGATGTCTTTTCATCATTAAGAAGTGTTCACGAGCTATTCTTCCAGAAAGTATAGCCCTCCATTTTCTCTGAATGATAATTGTTGATGCTCTCACATTCAGAAACCGTGTTCTCTCCCGTTTGGTGTAGAAGCAAACTTGAATGATTTTAACAGCTTTTAATACAGCTAGATAGTCTTTACGTGCTTTCCAATACCTATACCAGGCTTGAATCTTGCAGGCAGCTTTCACTTGATGTAAATATTTCCTGGCTTTATAGCTCCTCCACACAGCCTGGATTTTTATGGTGCTATCTTTAATTTTCTGAAACCTCCGTTTCTGTATAAATCCTCTCGTTCTAGCTTGAATCATGATAATGCTGCTCCTAATTTGTAAATATACTTGTCTTTGATGTTTTGTAGACAAAAAGGCTCGGTGGTGATTTTGTAAGACGACTGCTGCCTTCCTGTACAATAAAAACTGCCTTCTTGTTTGCCACGTCCTGAAGTACTGCTGGAGGGTCACCGCAGCTCTTTTCTGCTGGACAAACCTTCTCCGACACACGGCCATCTGAAGGAAGTACTGAATGCGCAGGGCACACTTCTGTGTTTCCAATTTCCTTGTGACCATCTCGCAGAAAGCTCTTTGAGTCGCTACTAGAGCCTCTCTCTGGGGGTACTCGGCCTCTTGTGAACAAGTGACCAGGGAAGCTCCACGCCACTTCTGAGTCCTAAGTGCTGAGCCGTGAACAGCTGCACACTGAGCTTCGGTTCTGCAAGAGCAGAAGGCAGACTGCTTAGCACTGGCTACCACGTTTACCTCCGAGAGGGTTTTCAGTCTCTCTTTAACCTTCATGCCCCTAAAAGCAGCCTGAATAATTCGCACAGACTTCTGAACTGCCAAAAAATGTTCCCTTTCCACTTTTACTCGGATATAGGACCTAAAATAATTCTGTATTACAGCAACGGCGGTTTTCTTTGCTTGATAATCGAGTTTGGCTCTGTGCATTCGGTAGAATGACTGAATTCGTGTGGCAGCCGGGTGCCTATGGTGCATGTCCTCTTGCACCTTACAACTTCTATATGAAGACTGTGTACACACGACTGCCTGGGTGCGCACTGCAGTTAGTGCCTGTATCGTCTTTGGACAAAAATTACATTTGCTCTCAAGTGGAGATAATGCTTCCTTACTTTGGAGGCTTTAAAATGCTTCTGAATAATAGTGGCAGCCTGATGCTGTTCCTGAATCGGTTTCCTTAGGATCATGTCCCGGAAATCTGCTTCAGTGCAGGCTGCTGCTGCATTCCTGAGTGCACTGTGTTGAAGAGCTTTCTTTTTATTTGCTCTATATTTTTCTTGTATTACTTTTGTAGCCCACTGGATCTCTTGGTAAAAAAGATACTGCCTATACATTCTGTATGTGCTTTGTATTAGGATAGCAGCTCTGTGTTTTTCCCTTAAAAGCTGTCTTGCTTTCATTCCCTTATATGCAGCCTGAATGATCAAAGCAGAACGTATCTGTCGAACAGAATTTTCTCTTTGCAATTTTGCAGCCCTGTATGTTCTGTAATGTTGCTGAATTAAAATGGAGGCATGTTTCCAGGTCTGAAATGTAACATATGTTCTGTGCATTCTGTAAGTGGCCTGGATGAGAACCGCAGCCCTGTGCATCTCTTGCAGCTTCTTCTTTGCCACCAGCCTTGGGTAAGATGACTGGATTGTAATGACCGCTTTTTTTAATTTCAAGAATTGGTGCAAGTGATGCCTGGCACAAATGGTGGCCCGGGATTTTCTCTGAACAAAAACAGTAGCTCTTTTGAGGGAAATGAACCTTTTCTTCATCACTAAAGATCTAAACGTGCTTTGAATAAGGGTCGCAGAGGAATGCATGTTTTTCAAATGTTCTCTTTGCCTTTGTGGATGTATCTTGCAAGAAGTTACTGTGGCCAAGTTCAAAAAGTGTTCTGCCTGTGTTCTCCTCTAGGATTTTGATGGACTCTTGTCTCACATTTAGATCTCTCATCCATTTTGAGTTTATCTTTGTGTATGGTGAAAGAGAGTGGTCCAGTTTCATTCTTCTGCATGTGGATGTCCAATTTTCCCACCACCATTTATTGAAGAGACTGTCTTTCTTCCAGTGGATAGTCTTTCCTCCTTTATCGAATATTAGATGACCATATATTTCAGGGTCCACTTCTGGGTTCTCTATTCTGTTCCATTGATCTATGTGTCTGTTTTTGTGCCAGTACCACACTGTCTTGATGACCACAGCTTTGTAGTACAACCTGAAATCTGGCATTGTGATGCCCCCAGCTATGGTTTTCTTTTTTAAAATTCCCCTGGCTATTCGGGGTCTTTTCTGATTCCACACAAATCTTAAAATAATTTGTTCTAACTCTCTGAAGAAAGTCCATGGTATTTTTTTTTTATTTTTAATTTTATTTATTTATGATAGTCATACAGAGAGAAAGAGAGAGAGGCAGAGACACAGGCAGAGGGAGAAGCAGGCTCCATGCGCCGGGAGCCTGATGTGGGATTCGATCCCGGGTCTCCAGGATCGCGCCCTGGGCCAAAGGCAGGCGCCAAACCGCTGCGCCACCCAGGGATCCCAAGTCCATGGTATTTTGATAGGGATTGCATTAAACGTGTAAATTGCCCTGGGTAACATTGACATTTTTACAATATTAATTCTGCCAATCCATGAGCATGGAATATTTTTCCATCTCTTTGTTACTTGCTCAATTTCTTTCAGAAGTGTTCTATAGTTTTTAGGGTACAGATCCTTTACCTCTTTGGTTAGGTTTATTCCTAGGTATCTTATGCTTTTGGGTGCAATTGTAAATGGGATTGACTCCTTAATTTCTCTTTCTTCAGTCTCATTGTTAGTGTGTAGAAATGCCATTGATTTCTGGGCATTGATTTTGTATCCTGCCACGGTACCAAATTACTGTATGAGTTCTAGCAATCTTGGGGTGGAGGCTTTTGGGTTTTCTATGTAGAGTATCATGTCATCAGTGAAGAGGGAGAGTTTGACTTCTTCTTTGCCAATTTGAATGCCTTTAATGTCTTTTTGTTGTCTGATTGCTGAGGCGAGGACTTCCAGTACTCTGTTGAATAGCAGTGGTGAGAGTGGACATCCCTGTCCTGTTTCTGATCTTAGGGGAAAGGCTCCAAGTGCTTCCCCATTGAGAATGATATTTGCTGTGGGCTTTTCGTAGATGGCTTTTAAGGTATCAAAGAAAGTTCCCTCTGTCCCAACATTCTGAAGGGTTTTGTTCAGGAATGGATGCTGTATTTTGTCAAATGCTTTCTCTGCATCTAATGAGAGTATCATATGGTTCTTGGTTTTTCTCTTGCTGATATGATGAATCACATTGATGGTTTTATGAGTGTTGAACCAGCCTTGTGTCCCGGGGATAAATCCTACTTGGTCATGGTGAATAATTTTCTTAATGTGTTGTTGGATCCTATTGGCTAGTATCTTGTTGAGAATTTTTGCATCCATATTCATCAGGGATAGTGGTCTGTAATTCTCCTTTTTGGTGGGGTCTTTGTCTGGTTTCAGAATTAAGGTGATGGTGGCCTCATAGAACGAATTTGGAAGTACTCCATCTCTTTCTATCTTTCCAAACAGCTTTAGTACAATAGGTATGATTTCTTCTTTAAACGTTTGATAGAATTGCCCTGGGAAGCCATCTGGCCCTGGACTCTTGTTTCTTGGGAGGTTTTTGATGACTGATTCAATTTCCTCTCTGGTTATTGGCCTGTTCAGGTTTCCTATTTATTCCTGCTCCAGTTTTGGTAGTTTGTGGCTTTCCAGGAATGAGTCCATTTCTTCTAGATTTCCTAATTTATTGGCGTAGAGCTGTTCATAATATGTTTTTAAAATCGTTTGTATTTCCTTGGTGTTGGTAGTGATCTCTCTGTTCTCATTCATGATTTTATTAATATGAGTCTTCTCTCTCTTCTTTTTAATAAGGTTGGCTAATGGTTTATCTATCTTATTAATTCTTTCAAGGAACCAACTCCCGGTTCTGTTGATCTGTTCCACAGTTCTTTTCGTCTCGATTTCATTTAGATCTGCTCCAATTTTAATTAACTGTCTTCTTCTGCTGGGGGTGGGGTCTATTTGTTGCTTTTTCTCTAGTTCCTTTATGTGTAAGGTGAGCTTTTGAATTTGAGTTCTTTCCAGTTTTTGAATGGATGCTTGTATTGCGATGTGTTTCCCCCTCAGTACTGCTTTTGCTGCATCCCAAAGATTTTGAACGGTTGTATCTTCATTCTCATTAGTTTCCATGAATCTTTTTAATTCTTCCTTAATTTCCTGGCTGACCTTTTCATCTTATAGCAGGATGGTCCTTAACCTCCACATGTTTGTGGTCCTTCCAAACTTCTTGTTGTGATTAAGTTCTAATTTCAAGGCATTATGGTCTGAGAATATACAGGGGACTATCCCGATCTTTTGGTATCGGTTCAGACCCAATTTGTGACCCAGGATGTGGTCTATTCTGGAGAAAGTTCCACATGCACTTGAGAAGAATGTGTATTCAGTTGAGTTTGGATGTAAAGTTCTGTAGATATCTGTGAAATCCATCTGGTCCAGTGTATCATTTAAAGCTCTCGTTTCTTTGGAGATGTTGTGCTTAGAAGACCTATCGAGGGTAGAAAGAGCTAGATTGAAGTCACCAAGTATAAGTGTATTATTATCAAAGTATTTCTTGAGTTTGGTTATTAATTGGTTTAAATATTTGGCAGCTCCCACATTCGGGGCGTATATATTGAGGATTGTTAAGTCCTCTTTTTGGATAGATCCTTTGAGTATGAGATAGTGTCCCACTTCATCTCTCACTATAGTCTTCGGGGTAAATTTTAATTTATCTGATATAAGGATGGCTACCCCTGGTTTCTTTTGAGGACCATTTGAATGGTAAATGGTTCTCCAACCTTTTATTTTCAGGTTGTAGGTGTCCTTCTGTCTAAAATGAGTCTCTTGTAGACAGCAAATAGATGGGTCCTGCTTTTTTATCCAGTCTGAAACCCTGCGCCTTTTGATGGGGTCATTAAGCCTGTTCACGTTCAGAGTTACTATTGACAGATATGAGTTTAGTGTCATCATGATATCTATTCAGTCCTTGTTCTTGTGGATTGTTCCACTGAACTTCTTCTTAAAGGGGAATTTTAAGAGTCCCCCTTAAAATTTCTTGCAGAGCTGGTTTGGAGGTCGCATATTCTTTCAGTTCCTGCCTGTCTTGGAAGCTCTTTATCTTTCCTTCTATTCTGAATGAGAGCCTTGCTGGATAAAGTATTCTTAGTTGCATGTTCTTCTCAGTTAGAACCCTGAATATATCCTGCCAGCCCTTTCTGGCCTGCCAGGTCTCTGTGGAGAGGTCTGCTGTTACCCTAATATTCCTCCCCATAAAAGTCAGGGACTTTTTTTCCCTTGCTGCTTTAAGGATCTTCTCCTTATCTTTGGAATTTGCAAGCTTCACTATTAAATGTCGAGGTGTTGAACGGTTTTTGATTTAAGGGGGGGATCTCTCTATTTCCTGGATCTGAATTCCTGTTTCCCTTCCCAGATTCGGAAAGTTTTCAGCTAGGATTTGTTCAAATACATATTCTGGCCCTCTGTCCCTTTCGGCGCCCTCGGGAACCCCAATTAAACATCGGTTTTTCTTCCTCCGGCTGTCATTTATCTCCCTTAATCTATCCTGTTCTTTTAATTGCCTGTCTCTTTTTTCCTCAGTTTCCCTCTTTGCCATCAACTTGTCTTCTATGTCACTCACTCGTTCTTCCACCTCGTTAAGCCTCGTCGTTAGGACTTCTAGCTTGGATTGGATCTCATTTAATTGATTTTTAATTTCTGCCTGATTAGATCTAAATTCTGCAGTCATGAAGTCTCCTGAGTCCTTTATGGTTCTTTCTAGAGCCACCAGTAGCTGTATAATAGTGCTTCTGAATTGGCTTTCTGGCTTGAATTGTAATCCAGATTTTGTAACTCTGTGAGAGAGAGGGCTGTTTCTGATTCTTTTTTTGGAGGTGAGGTTTTTCTTCTAGTCATTTTGCTCAGTGCAGAGTGGCCAAAAACAAGTTGTGTTGGGAAAAGGAGAAAAAAAGAGAGAAGGAAAGAAAAGAGAAAAAGAAAAAAGAGAAAGAAGAACAAAAGGGGGGGAAAGAAGAAAAAGAAAGGAGAGAAACAAAGGGGGGGTGGGGTGGAGGAAGCAATCAGAAATCAAGGAGAAAGAAAAAAAAAAAACACAAACCAAAACAAAAACAAAAAAACACGGGGAGTATCTTCTGATTCTGTATATTTTGAGTCCCTTGACCTCCCCTGGAACTGGTCCGTCTTGCTGGTCTTCTGGGGGAGGGTCCTGCTGTGCTGATTTTCAGGTGTTAGCACTTGGGGGAGCTGCTCTGCCCCTGCCTGGTGCAGGGCTCAGTGGGGGGTGTTCACCGGTGAGGCCCCAGGGGGAACAGCCGCAGTGGCGGGGCCAGCTCTGCAGCCCTGGAGTCAGCACCCGCAGTAACTCCGGGGTTCTCCGTCTGCAGGGCCTGGGGGCTCCGGGGCGGGGCCGCTGACCTGCTCAGCTCCGGGCAGGAGAGTCCTCGCTGTCCTGGGCCCTCCCGGCCTCTGCCTGTCCCGGGGGAGGCTGGATCCTGGGCTGTGTCCCGGGCCCTGTGCTCCGGGGCCTGCGCTGTTGGATTCGCTCCCGCCCGCAGCCCCCTCTGCGGAGCCGCCGCCCGAGCCCCTCCGAGCCACTCCGGGTCCCGGGTCCCGCCGTGCGTGCTGTAGCCCTTTGGGAGCTCGGCGCACTCTCAGGGGCGCAGGTGCCTGTTAGTTTCCCGGCAGCCCGAGGGCATCCCCGCCCTCCGGGGTCCTGCTCTAATTCCTCGCGGGCCCCTCCCCCTTGGAGGCCTTTTGTTTCTTTATTTCTTTTTCCCGGTCTTCCTACCTTGATAGAAGTGTGAACTCTTCTCACTGTAGCGTTCCAGCTGGTCTCTCTTTAAATCTCAGGCCGAATTCGTAGATTTTCAGGATGATTTGAAGGTTATCTAGGTAATTTGTTGGGGACGGGTGACTTGGGGACCCTCCTCTTCCACCGTCTTGCCCCTCCTCCAGCACAAATTTATTTTTCAGAGTCCTGGAGAGGGAAATCCAGGATTCAGTGTCTGGTAGGTATAGACCTGCTTTCTGATTCATAGACGGCTTTCTCACTGTAACCTCACATGGTGGAAGGGGTCAGAAATCTCTTTGGGGTGTCTTTTAAAAAGGCACTAATGCCATTCCTGAGGCCCCTACCTTGATGGTCTACTCACCTCTCATAGCCCCACCTGCAAATACTATCATCGTGGGAATTAGATTTCAACAGATATATTTTAGAAGGACCCAAACTTTGTTTATAACACCTGCTCTGCCACAAATACCCCAATTTGAAAAGTGCCTTTAAATGTTTGATTAACATCTGCAGGAAGAATTAAATCAAAACTGCTAAATATTGGGGCACCTGGGTGGCTCAGTGGTTGAGTGTCTGCCTTTGGCTCAGATAGTGATCCCAGGGTCCCAGGATCAAGTCCCGCGTCAGGCTCTCCTCGCTAGACTGCTTCTCCCTCTGCCTATGTCTCTGCCTCTCTGTGTTTCATGAATAAATAAAATAAAATATGTTTTCAAAAAGCTTTAAAAAAACCCTGCTAAATATTTTCCCAGTACTGTAATCCAGCCAAGAAAAGTTGAGGTGACATTTTTGATTAAGAAGTATTTGTTAGGTAAAGCAATGTTTTTTAAATGTCATTCTTCATTACAACTATATACTGTTGTTGAGATCATAAATTCTTTTTCCTTAGAATGCTTTGCTGAATCTGACATGTATAATCATCTAATTTCACTTATAAATAATTTCGATGAACTTCTGCCCTAATTATGGTCTATATCAATAATATCTTTTCTGTCCATGTTCTTTGCCTCCTTTCCCGTGTCTCTGCTGGAGAGAGACAGCAGAGTTCTATCCCCTGGATACTTCTCCTTTACTTCCATGGTACCTTACTATTATGTTCCTTGGTGGTTTTCAAGGTCGTACCTCCTGCTGTGCACTATTATGTACATTTCTGTCAGTGAGTGACAGCAAAGAGGAATTTCTGGACTCTTGATCTTGTTAAAGTCACTGTCACAAAGATCAGAATTAGAATCCGTTTCAGTTTATTGCCCACTAAAATCAGAAACAAACACGTTGTAAAAGCACACAGATTCATTCAAAAGAAGAGTAGGCGGACCAATTTTCAAATCTTATTAAAAAATTCTGTTATTCTAGAACTACAGGTTATTTAGAGAATAATTTGCTGGAGTACATACTTCCCATTTTGGGTCTTTGCTTTTTATTTCTTTACAACTTTGGTTTTCTAACAACTAAGCTAGTGAACATAGTAAAGTTGAAAGTGTCTTTGTGCAGGATTGTTTAACAGAATTTCTAAGAAATGCCTTTTACATGGCTTTCCTTTGAGGAACTTTATCACAAGAAATATGCACCTGATACCCACAAATCTTGGGGGCTATAAGCAAAAGGGCCAAATATTAAAGAGGATGTTCTAATTTTTCATTAAAATTATTTATTCCCAGTCTGAATTTTCCTTTATTCTCAGTGTATTTGGTATAGAATGACAGGATTTCTAAGAGTTAAAGGAAAATCCACTTTATTGTTTTTTAAATTTTTATTTATTTATGATAGTCACAGAGAGAGAGAGGCAGAGACACAGGCAGAGGGAGAAGCAGGCTCCATGCACCGGGAGCCTGATATGGGATTCGATCCCGGGTCTCCAGGATCGCGCCCTGGGCCAAAGGCAGGTGCCAAACTGCTGCGCCACCCAGGGATTCCGGAAAATCCACTTTAGATGTTTCCTTATTAAGATATAAATAATGTTCTTGCCACTGTGATCTATTGTTACTGGTTTTATTTCCAAAGGTGAGATTTTTTTGTTCAAAGAGGTTATGACTTACGGGGCTAGACATTTTGTGGAAAAGCTAAAAAAGTGATTGGAAGTATTAGATGAGTAAGATAGAGAATTCACCATATTTGGTGAAAGATAAGGATCAGACAGCAAAAATCAAATCGATTTTTGGAGGTATAGTCTTTTGTTGCAATCTGCTAGGCTGTTAGAATTAGAAAATTGTATTATTCCCAGTCTGCTACGAATGTGACTAGTTAGACTAAAAAAAAATAGTTTTCATGATTTTTCTGCTTTGATGTACATATTTCTTACATGATATTTTGCAATAATAAAGGACTCCCAAGGAGTTATTTGGTCTATTGTTATAATAATAGTTCTTACCTTACTGTTGAAAACTTTGCAAATAAAATATAACTAAAATCCTAATTTTAAGCATTAGCCATGGAAATGAGATGGGAATTTATGCATTTAAAATTTTATTATTAAAAAAAACAAATAAATAAAATAAAATAAAATAAAATAAAATACAATAAAATTTTATTATTTACCTTATGGCCTTGAAATGGTTTAATTTACTTGTGTATGTGTGTTTCCTCATCTGTAAAATGTAGATAATAAGCTAATTTGAATGTGTAAATGGTAATTATGCCATCTAAGTTGTAAAAGTAGAGGTTTATAGTAACCATATTAATAATATTTGCAAATAGGATAAAATATTTTTTCAGTTCATAAACTTTTAAAGAAGCAGTTAAGTTGCCAGTTGCCCTTCTTATACAGAGTAGGAATATTGTGGTAACACAATATCTTATGTAGTTAAATTATTGATTGCTGACAATATGAAGAAGTTAGGATTTTTTTCAAGTTGGTCAGTGTTCTTTATTGTTTTTTTTTTTTTTCAAAAATTGTCCAAACTACTTAGAGTTCTTGTTGTAGAAGAAAGAATGAAGGTGCAGTCTTTTGTTAATTAGCATTAGTATCACACAAATAGCCTTTTCTCATTCTTCTAGAATTCTTTCTAGAATTCTTTTCTTTTTAATTGTATTTATTTATTTGACAGAAAGAGTGAGAGAGAGAGCTCACAAGCAGGCAGAGCACAGGGAGAAGGAAAGGGAGAGTGTAGAGCTTGATCCCAGGACCCTGATGCTTAACCAACTGAGGTGGTTGAGGTGGTTCCAGGTGTCCCTAGAATTATTTTCTACTAGGCTCTTGAGTCTCACCAAAGACTCAGTACTCTGTTCATTTAATACTCAGTAAGTATTTTATTTGTTTTAAGCACTTAGAAAATGGAAACCAAAATCAATTAAGGCTGTATCCTCAAGAAGCTTATCCTTTAAATAACTTGGAGAAAAATAAAGAAAAACAATTACGGTCTAAAGTCATACTGTCACGATAAGGCTAGCAGGATCTTTCTGAGGTACATATGTGGTACCTAACCTATGGGTCAAGGTAAATTAAGGTCGTTTTATTGGTAGGCTAATATCTCAGTCGGTGCTTTGGATGAGTGAACATTGGCAGAGCCAATGTTGAATGGGCAACTACTTAAAGTCCATGAGCCAAGAGACGAATTTCACATAACCAGTTTATCAATTAGTTGGACCCAAGATTTGATCCATCTCATGGATCTTAAGCCTTTGTAAGTAGCTTGATTTTATCTTAAAGAATATTAAATGGTGCTCACAGATTTTACAAATTTCAAATATATACATGGTCAATTTTGTCTTTTAAAGCATTCCCTGGAAGCAATTTGGAGTATCTATTACAGGATGGATAAGACTAATGTCTGAGAGATGTAAAAGAATTTGGTAACTTGTTATGTCCAAGTTGAAGTGGCCAGTGAGCAGTTGAGTGCTCCGGTCTGAAGGTCAGAAAACATGTTGGCCTAATGTCATGCAAAACATTTTATGTCAGTGGTAAATTTATAGCCCCTGGAATTAATATCTGGATTATCTTTATTTCCAGTGCTCTTGGTATTCAAAGACAGTAGAACTGACTTGAGACCACCGTTTCAGATTCTAATATTCTGGAGAATCAGTCAGAAAACTTCTTAAGGGCTTTTAGTAAATATTTAGGCTTCTTGGCCTTATAGTTTCTGTCAAAGCTACTCAACACTGCTGTTGTAGCTGGAAAGCAGCCACAGACAAATGTAAATGAGTGGATGTGGCTGTGTTCCAAGAGAACTTTATTTACAAAAGGAGGCACATGGGTCTCTGGCTGTAGTTTGCCTTTTGGAACATGGCTAATAGAATTAAAACCATAATACTTTAATTTCAGTATATTTGGTGGAAGGAGTAGATCTTTAACTTTATTACATACCCTGAAATTGTTTCCCTTTGGTCTCTCTTTTTTTTTAATAGATATAATTAGTTTTACCATGGGCCATGGACAAGAAGACCAAATCATATGGTGATAACCCAGAACAAATATACTAGACATTTGGAATAACAGCATCTTAAACATTCATAATGATGAGCCAGTAGCGTTGTCTGTGCATGTGAAGTCCATAGATGCTTAACATGAGTTATTTTACCAAAAAAAACCCCAAATTATTCTAAGTTCTAAAAAATATATATAGCTTTTATATATATATATATACATGTCTGACATTCATTAAACTGATTTGGATTAGGTCTTGGTTGAGGTTGCTATTATTTTTCTGTCTTTTTTAATGGAATAGTACATTCTATTTTTCAGTTACCAACTCGAAGTGGATTAGCAACAAATTTTTAATTTCTCTAGTTAAAATAGGATACAATTATGACTTTACCATTAAATTATTTTCTTCTGGGATTTTAACTGAGTAAGAGTCTAACATTAATTCTAATTGCAGCTCTATTAAATACCGAAGAGAATGCTCTCCTACTAGTATGTATAGATGTATGGCCAGCAGAGGTAATTGCAAACAGCCACAGGAAAAGAAATGCTTTTAAGGCTTTGCTGAAACACAGATGCAAACAATGTGGCATAGTTGGAAAACTGAAATCGAAACCGCCGGCCTATCAACCTTGCATGCAGCTTTAAGAAATATTCTTTGCTTAAAAACAAACCTGAGTTGACTCTAAGCCCCAAAGAGTTATGAACAGAAACTAGTCTTGAAAAAAAAGGCTGAAGGTTATAATCAAAGGGCATATTTTGTGTGTGCCCAGTGGGGAAAGCACTTTGGAAACTACCTTGGCTTTTGAGCCACACAACCTTAGATCACTTTCACTGTCAGATAGAATGTCTGCAAACCTGGGGAAAAACATCAAAAGGGTCTCTCTCTCTCTCTCTCTCTCTTTCTCTCTTTTTTTTCTAGTGGTATGTGAAAAAATAAAGATAAGGTTTGAAATGTTTTTCTCTGAATTAGAGTTAAACATATGACGGATTCTGGCTTGGAGAAAAAAATGAAATTTCTTGAAGTCTAGCTTTTTGAAATGTAATTCCTATGCATAGATCGCAGGATGTATCTTCATAACACATGCCAGGGACATGGTCAAGGATGGAAATGCCTGGTTTAGTTGTCCTTAGTTTGATTAACTTTTGCAGAGGGTGACAATAATATCTACTGAATGCCAGGCTAATACGTGTACATTAAGATACATAATCTGATCTTCACCACTATATTTCAAAGTTAGTAATGAGTTATTTTTATTAATGAATTATAATTATTAATACTTCTAAAGAACCTATTATAATAATAAAATATTAAAAAGATGAAATATAAAAAGGAAGTCACAAATGCCACTATTTTAATTTGTCTACTTTGTTTAAATATACGAATGTCTTCCAGTGTTTATGAAGTTAGCAGCTTAATTTCTCTCACTTCATCTTGGCCATCCTACATCCTTGCATCAACTATCCCTTAAAGTATTTTTCATCTGCCAATTAGTGTCCAATAACATGTTGCTTAGATTTGAAAGTTTAATCAAATTCATTCTTTCTGCATATTTAATGTACATATAATTAGTGCTGGCTATATATTAGAGCACTAAAATCTTTTGATTTCTTTATGACAATGTCTTCTGTAAATGAGAGAAGCATAAATAAAATTCTAAGAAATATGAAAGAAGATCAAGAGAAATCCATTCACTTAACAAGAATTTTTAACCCCTACTCAAGTAGTTTGTGAGCTTATGGATATGGAAAGATGAATATGGCACAGTATATCTTATTTCAGAATGTCCAACTCTGGTGCAGAGCTCAGCAAGCTTTTCCTGAACAGGGTCAGATAATGAATATTTCAGGATTGTATTATATATCGCAGGTTCTGTGGCAACTCCTCAGCATTGCCACTGTTGCATAAAAGCATCCATAGACAATATGGAAACAAATGAGTACCACAATGGTAATATAAAAACTGCTTACAAAAACAGAGGGTCATATAGGGGCTAATGTACAAAATTTATCAACCAACCACTGGTCTCATGTGTAATAAGGAAATTATTAAATTTAAATGTGATAGTTCTAGAATAGAAATGATTAAAGGATGTAGAGTTTCAATTTCTCTGAGGGAAGGAATGCTTTACATAGAATGTGACATTTTAAGTACGTACTAAAATAATGTGTTAAAATTAACTAACTCGAGAACATAGAGAGTAGCTATTGAAAAGTCCCGAACACAAACCCCCAAAAGACCATCAAGTTCTTAAATCTGGCAATAGAACATAGCATATGTGCCCAGAGGTGAGGCTGGCAGTATTATCGGTGTCTCATATGGAATCCTCATGTATTTGGTTGGTGTTCACTGTCTAACCATCAATGATGTTGATTGACATCAAGAGAGTGAAATGACAGCTCTGTGTTAGGAGAATACTTCTGGTAAGACCTGGAAACTGAAGGACCTGGCAGTGGTCACCGGTCTGGCTGGCTTTATCAAACAAGATAATGGAAGTGTAGAATTTCTGGGAATTTGGAAGTAGGGTTGGATATTCCAGGAAACTTCAGAACAGATCAATATTTCTATGCTGTCTGAGAGGACTGAGCCTGGGAAAAATCCTTGCTTCTGAGATCAGCTGGTTCAGGTACTCAGGACACTGCCATTGGTGCTAAATTGTGTTTGCAGGCAATACCAACTCCAGAGTTTACTTGTTAGTTTTTAATGATGCAATACGATGAGACCCCTTAGCTAATTCCTACCCATAAGTATTCATGTGTGAATTTTTCTATTACTTCTTATGTATATTATAAAAACGTGCATTTTGTTTTTATTTTATTTCAAGAATGCAAATGTGGAAGAGGAGCTTATACACTTTATTCCCAGGTAGATAATGGTCTCATTTGATGGCAACGCACTCATTCAATTTTCAGTTGGATGTTGAATTACCTTATATTTTATCTTTGCTTTCCATATCTGGTCCTAATTGTCATGATGCTTCCTGCTCAGCTGCACACTAAGCCTACTTATTCTCAGAGTCATTGCCTGACACTGTTTTAAACTTCATCGGGAAGTTCTAAAGGTGGATTTTTCATTATATCAAATAGAAGAAAAAAATAGAGAGAAGTGGGGGCAGAGAAAAGACCGATGTAGAAATCAAAAAGAAAAAAGGACCTAAGGACCTACACGATAACAATAAGAGACAAAAATTAATTGACTTCAGAAGTTGAAAATGGAAACATAAGGAGTTAAAGATGATTAAAGCATTTTATTCTATATATTAGAATATATATACAACAAAATGCTTTTTTTTGGAAGATGCCAAGAAGAGTAGGCTTAGGCTCATGTTTTCCATCTCTGTACTTGTAGAATAGAGATAAGCCTGAATGAGGTATAGATAATAATGACTTTCTTCTGCATTTTAGAGAAAGGGTAGCAGGAAAAAGAGCAAGGAAGGTAGTATATTGAGATGAAGGGAAAAGAATATAAAGTGGGTGAAATTTCTTGTTGGGATGCCCATAGTTCTAGTTTTCATTGCTTGTATCAATGGTTCTAGTGTATCTGCAAGATTGAATTAGACCTAGATGTCAGGAACATTTTAGGCCAGGGCTTCATCTCAGAATGTAGATAAGTGGGCCTAAAGTTTCTCTCCTAAGAACTGACATTTCTTCCAGTATGTGGGCTTCCAGGGCTTCTCTAGTCTGATATTTTTAATCCCTCCCTGCTTACGCAGACACCTAGAAATGGAAGTGATTTCAAAAGATTAATAGAGAACAATATATACAAGTTATCTGTGAGTGATGGGATCTAAGTGGAAGACAGATGATTTTTTTTAAAGATTTTTATTTATTCATTCATTCCTGAGAGACACACACAGAGAGAGAGGCAGAGACACAGGCAGAAGGAGTAGCAGGCTCCATTCAGGAAGCCTGACATGGGACTCGATCCCAGGTCTCCAGGATCACACCCTGGGCCGAAGACAGCACTAAACCACTGAGCCACCTGGGCTTCCCTGGAAGATAGATTTTATCTAAATGATGGACCTATTGAAGTTACAGCTCAAGAGAAGTCAGAAGCCCCAGGTTCTAATTTCAGAATTATAACTACCTGAATGTGTAGCTTGGGTAATTCACTTAAACCTTTCTGATCATGTGTAAAGTAAGACAGAGCCAGATGATGGGATTCCAATCACTTTATTTATTTCGTTTTGGGTTTTTGTTGTTGTTGTTGTTGTTCTATTCACATTCCAGCCAGTTAACAACAGTGTAATATTGGTTTCAGATGTACACTTGAACTTACAACACCCAGTGTTCATTACAATAAGTGCTCTCCTTAATACCCATCTGCTGTCTAAATACCAATTCTTGGGCCTAATATTTTAATTTTGAAGGTATACAATTCATTGTCTGGCCAATGTTAAAAGCTACTATATTCCTTATTTCAACCCCCAAAGGGTCACAGAGTGAGGTGTTGACCCTCAACAAAAGAAAAGAGTAACACTTTTGTTTATGGAGAACTTCTCATTATGTTGGTAAACAGAATCTATCCCAACAGGGATTTTGAATAAAGTAATTAAAAATTCTCTTAATTTTTTAATGATTTTTTTTTACAGACACTTTAGATTTATTTATGTGAGAGTGGAGGAGGAACAGAGAGAGAGGGAGAGAGAATCTTCAGCAGACTCTGTGCTAAGCAGAGAGCCTCTCATGGAGTTTGATCTCATGACCCTGAAGTCATTACCTGAGCTGAAACCAAGAGCCATGCACTTAATTGAGTGCACCACGCAGGTGCCCTGAGAATCCTCTTTAAAATGTAAACATCACTATAGAGTTTTAGGTGTTAGTGAAAGTTGAGTAATGAGTAGAATTTGTATTTACTTTTTTTAAAGATTTTATTTATATATTCATGAGAGACACACAGAGAGATAGAAAGAGGCAGAGACACAGGCAGAGGGAGAAGCAGGCTCTATGTAGGGAGCCCGATGTGGGACTCCTGGGTCTCCAGGATCACACGCCTGGCTGCAGGTGGCACTAAAGCGCTGCACCACCAGGGCTGCCCTAAATTTGGAAATTAAACACCAGGTGCATTTTGGGGTGATGAACTATATTAAACATAATATTTATGATTATTGAAATTTATAAAGGATTCAAGGCTTGCAGGAACCTGAAGAACTACCTTTTCCTTTTTTTTTTTTTTTGTACCATTAATGAGGCTTATCTGAAGTCATCATTTTATTTATTTGTATTGGTACTTACGGTAAAACCCTCTCACAGTCAGAAGAAAAAGAATATTGTAACTGGTCCTAATTAGGAAAGAGGCCCCAGGAAACAACAGCAAACAGGTCTTTATTTGGATCAAGTAAACAAAAAGATAAGGATTTTGAGATTATAGCTATGGCTCACATAGAATTGAATTAGCTTGTGACGGCATAGTATACGTTTTAAGCTAAACTAAGACACACTGATTAGATATAAAAACCTCTTTTATAAAGAAAAATAGCCTTGCATTATACTATATCTGTCTATTAGGAGATGAAACTGACAGATAATTATTCTCTCCATTGACAATCTTATGATTAAGAAGTATTTTAATTGGTACTCTCAACTGCCATTAAATATGTGCTTCTATTGCATTTTTATCCTAATCACTGTCAGATATATTTAGTAAGCATCGGAGATGTACAAGACAACTAGGGAAACTTGTTCATAAATGGGGATTTGTTGTTTACTTTAAACAATGATTTATAATATAGAAATCTGGACTATCTGAAATATCTATCTTAAAGATGAATATTTTCTGCGTAATTACTTTTGATTATTATTAATTGAAACTGAGCAATATTTAGACAATCCTGGGCAAATCTGATCTATAGAAGTTGCCCATATTCTGAAGAAATCTAATAATGATGCAGAATCTTGGGCTTTAAAAATGTGATTAGTTCTCCAAGCACTTTTATTAACATAAAAAAAAGTTTTAGTAAATTTTGTCATTAAAATCTCTCTTCCAGAAACTAAAGACCAGTCTTGATTCCCTAAAAAAATTGTCCCATTTTTCTCTATTTTGCAACAGAACCACAATGAAGTAATTTGAGTATTTAAAAACTTGATACAATGCCTCATTCCTCATATCCGAGTCATTTAAATTCTTTCCTCAGTGCCTCTTTTCCACCAGACTGTGTCCAAGTTCAGCAGTTTAGTCCAAAAGTTTATTATCAGCCGAACTTCTGACTCACATAAGTGATTTTCAATAAATTATAATTAAATGTATATCAGAAGATTAGATCTGGTCAGAGGTGCAGTCTCTCTCTCTTCTCATAGTCTTCCTCTTCAATGTTATTACATATTCTTTCTCTGTCTCTCTCAATATATGTTCTTTCTCATGGCATTAACTGCACTAGAAGGAGGTCTTTCAGGGTTTCTAAAATCAAAGCTCTCCAAAGGGAGGAAATATTGTTTACTGGCTAATGTACTGAAAAAGTCAACCATAAGTATCTTATTATATTAAGATAAATAAAATTAAATATAAATCAAAATTCATTACATGGAGTCCTACATAGGTGCTTTATTGGGGTCACAAATTTGTCTCTATGAATTCTACTTCGTAATATAATACAGGAACATTTTTTATAATATTATTTATACTATTCAAAATAACATTTTAAAAAATATGCAAAGGATAAATGAAATCTTGTGTTTGAGGAAGAAATAATTATCTATCATAGGTTACTTTAAAATAATGCTAAACATTTAAATTTCATAATGAAACTTATGTATGTCCAGGCCCCAAAGAAGAGGAAGTAGTCGAGCCTGCTTGACAACTGAGGCAAAATAGGTGAGACAGAAATAGCTTAATAACTATGCCTAGTCTTGGTGCCAGGTGTGTAGTCAGTATGGTAAGAATGCATCCATCCTTAATATGTGATCACCCCCAATATTCAGTCAAATTCCTTATCTTCACTCTTGATACCACATTACCTTGGGCTTCCTTCATCAAGAAGCCTGTTAAATTGCACTAGCAAGAGTCCCCCCTACTCTTGATGATTTCCTCTTCAGTAATTTTCTATCCACTGAAACTTCACTCTACAGTTGTCCATAAATCTCCAGCTATCTTTGCTGTATCTGGAGTTGACTCTGGTCTTTCTCCCATTATAATACTCCTACTATAATAATCTGTAATAAAGTCTTTCTTACTTTTTTTTTAAGATTTATTTATTTATTCATGGGAGACACAGACTGAGAGAAAGAGGCAGAGACATAGGCAGAGGGAGAAGCAGGCTCCTTGCAGGGAGCCTGATGCAGGACTCAATCCTGGATACTGGGATGACGACCTGAGCCGAAGGCAGGCACCCAACCACTGAGCCACCCAGGCGTCCCTCTTTCTTACTTTTTAACCAGTGTCAGAATAAATATTTTATTTAACACCACCATATTTTCTCTCACCTCAATAATCCAGTTCTCATTCAATATTATGATCCAATCAATGTACCTTCTTCTTTAGTTTCTATTTCCTGTTTTCACTGAAAACATTTTCACCTAATCTTTTAGTAAATTTCAGTGCTCCCTTGTCCTGTCAGTCTCCCATGTCTAAGAAGGAAACTTTGAATCTGTATATGATAGACTGGATGTCCAATGGTGGAATCTAATGGTGGAATGTCTCTTGTCTCACATCCGTTCAATTTTAATGAAAATCTGATCCCACTACCACTCAAAAGGTGGTACAGGCTTTGTCACTGAAGTGTGGTCCTTCCTTTACATATATCCTGTTGGCTAAAATTCAACTATTATTTCTCATCAATATGCCTCAAGAATTGCTATGTGTTTCATATATCTATCTTCTAGATTTTCAAATAAATATTCAATTCCTTTACAATTCTGAGATTATCAATAAAAGTGAAAAAAATCACTAAATTTAAGCTTGTCATATATTTAACTTCCAATTTTACATTCCATGAAGCACATATCATTAACAATGACTCTCTGTTTATTTTTTAAATCCAAGATATAACCATAATCAAACATAGACAGCCTATAGACATATTCCTATGAGTAGGATCAAATTATAAGAGTCAAGTAAAATCATAAAATTGCTTATTTTGTGACAATGACCCAGTTCCTTTATTTCTAGATACATATTCGTAATTTTGTCTTGGGTCTTTTTTTTTTTTTTAATTACATGATACTTCAAAGTGTACCAAGAAAATACTTAAGGTTTGAAATATTACCTTGGACTTATGAAAGAAAAAATACGCATTATTTGTAGCTTATGTTCTATTTGTAAATGCTGATACTAAATATATTCTTAGGAAAAAATTTTATAAGCCAGTTGGAGACTGTCTCCACAAAGTGTTCTCCTTTTGTCCCTAAAATACTACCATAACTTATACAAGCACCATTTAGATCCTGCCTTTTAATCAGTGCATATTCAGTATCAATATTGGCTTTGTGGCATGTCAGTACAAATTTTGTTGGACCCTAGAGGAAGAAGTATGCGTGTAGATGACCACATTGCAACAGAACATTCTCATATTTGTAGGCTGAATTTGTACCTTATAATTATTGAAGACTAGACTTATGTGTTTGATTTTTTTTAGGTATTATGTATAAAACAAGAAAATAGCCTTTTATTGATCTTGTATTGAGTTATAATTTACATGCTTTTGTGTGCTGAATTGAGACTGCCTTAATTAACATGTTCCTTTGTACTGAGCAATTCCAAGATCCACAGGCAGCCACTTTTGTGCAATATTCAATGGTTCAGAAATGTATAGGAGTTCTAAGGGTACATTTTGCTTTGTAATAATCAGTCATTCATCATAATCCAAGAACAGATTTTTTTCCCTTCATGAAGTTTACCATATGCCGAACATTAGAAATGAAGTCAAATCATATCTCATTTCTGAGAATAGAATATTGTTTAGACATGACCACAACTTCCAAGTCTCTCTGATAAATCATCATACTGCATTAGGCAAATTAAAATATTAATTGTCTGATTCAGAATGTTATGATTATAAATCTTACAGCCAATTTTCTTTTGCATTCATCTCCTAATGCCCTAAGAAAGATAAAGCATCTGCTAAATGGAAACTGCTTTTACATGTAAGAGGAAATAATATTGATTTCTTTCTTTCCATCAGTATCTCTCATATAATATGAATTTGGAGACTGTACTTTATACTACATACTTTCAAGGCAAAAGATGGGTAGGAATCCTGGTGTCATTCTGAGAAAAAAAAAAAAAAAAAAAAGAAAAGAAAACCCGTAGGTAGTGTTGTAGTTTCTAGACTTAGAAGATAAATTTCTCATAGTGCTCAATTAGAAGACTAAAGAGAAAATGTTCCCAATGTTGGTTCCTTTTGAGTACTGTGAGGGGAAAATCTGTCTCATGCCTCCCCTCTAGCTTTTGGTGGCCTCACTCATTTCTTGGCTTGTAGATAGCATTATTCCTGTGTCTTCAGATCATCTTCTCTCTATGCATTTCTCTGTGCCCAAATTTACCCCAACTTTTATAAGGTCATAATACTGGATCAGAGTCCACTCTAATGAGCTCATTTTAACTTGGTTACCTCTATAAGGACACTCTTTCTAAGTAAGGTCACACTCATAGCTATTGGAGTTAAGACTTCAACATGTTTTTGAATGACACAATTCAATCCACAATAGGTAGTAAAAGGAAAAAGAAAAAACTGCTTAGCAATACACCCTGGGATTATAGTTGTCCACACCTTCTGAGAAAGGTCTACTGGCTTCATGAAATATTCAGGACAATATTTAGCAGACTTGTGTTCCTTCTATTCCTAAATAATGAGGAATTTTGCTAGACAATTTTGAAAATTAATTTATCTTTTGAGTTAAAGCATAAGAAAAAAATAGTCAGGGGGCACTTGGGTGGCTCAGTCAGTTAAGCATCTGCCTTCAGCTCAGTTCATGATCTCAGAGTCCTGGGGTCAAGCCCTGCTGAGCAGGGAGCCTGCTTCTCCTTCCTTGACATTAGTTTTGCAATGAGTTTTTGGATTTGACACCAGAAGCAAAGGCAACAAAAGCAAAAAAACCACATGTGTGAGGTGCTATCTCATTTTGGTTTTGATTTGCCCTTTCCCTATAATTCACTGATGTTCAGCATCTTCTCATATACTTTTTGCCCATTTATGTATCTCCTTTGGAAAAAAGTTTATTCAGGTCCTTGCACATTTTGTGATTGAGCTGTTGGTCTTTTTGCTATTGAGTTGTATGGGTTCTTTATATTTGTTGTATATTAACCACTTCTAGGATATATGGCTTGCAAATACTTTCTCTTTTTCCATAGGTTGTCTTCTCATTTTGTTGATTATTTCTTTTACTAAACAGAAACTTTACAGTTTGATGTAGTTCTATTTTCTGAATTTTGTGTTTGTTGCCTTTGTTTTGCATGTCAAATCTAAAAAGTCACTACCAAGACCAACGTCAAAGAGCTATTTCCCTACATTTTCTTTGTTTAGATGTTGCTTTTCAGACATTCTTGACTATATTGTAAACAAGTTTTTGTTGTTAAGATTTTATTTATTTATTCAGGAAAGACACAGAGAGAGAGGCAGAGACACAGGCAGAGGAAGAAGCAAGCTCCATGCAGGGAGCCTGATGCGGGACTTGATCCCTGACCCCAGGATCACACCCTGAGCTGAAGGCAGATGCTCAACCACTAAACCACCCAGGTGTCCCAACAGGTTTCCTTGTTTGTTTGTTTTAATATATTGTAAACATGTGAAATGTTCATATTGACTGCTTTAAAAAAATGAACCAGAATTTTATGTTGTAATATATAATAGTTAATATTTAACAAAGTACTTAAATACAGATATTATAATCTATATTTGCATGGATAAAGAAGAAAAAAGAAATGATAGGAAGTCTATTAAAACTTCAATGAATTATTTTGGTAACCGGGAAAACACAGCTCATCTCCATGTCATTCAACCTATAATGAAGATACACATCAATATAATTTGTTGATTTCAGGAAATTTAGGTGATGGGATATTAATAAAACTATGTATAACACATATTGTGGCACACTCTCTGTCTTGTGCATTCTCAATACTGTAGGGACTCACACTTCTGGTCTTCAACCAAGAATTTTAATTGGTTTACAGAAAAGATAGCACAGTGATTTAGTCTCTGTTGTATACTACAGTCCATTGTTTCTCCATGTTATTGATATGAGTTGGTCTGCAACCTTAGTACAATCACAATCATTCATGTTTTTGTGTATACTGTGGTTATCCTTAGCATTCTCTCTCTCTCTCCATATATATGGGCCAAGATGAAAGTTGTTATTATAACAATGAAATTTGTTATTCTATTCTCAAATATAGTACTGATTTTATTAGCAAAAAAATTGATGATTCAACTTTCTGCTACACAGTATACCTAAAATTGTATTCTGCATAAGAATCAATTCATATACTTATGTAATTAATAAAAAGAGAGATTCCAATGACCCATAACAAATAAATTATATCAGTACATATGGGATCTAGGCATTGATTCTCTATATTAAACAAATTACCACATATTCTGATTGTTTTCAATTTTCCACTATTAGAAATGATACTATAATGTATAGGTTATGTATAAATTCTTCTGTACTTCCCATTTCCTTGTGATTATATTCCAGAATAGGATTAGAAATATTACCAAAATTTAAAATTAGCAGTATAAGGGGTATAACACATTTGGAGGTTCTATGAATTTTGTTAAAATGATTTTTTTTCCTAGTAACTTAACCAATTTATAATCCCATCATCGAGTTAGTTGCATTCTTACCAACATTAAGAATTTTTACTTAAGGATGCCCGGGTGGTTCAGAAGTTAAGCGTCTGCCTTTCAGCTCAGGGTGTGATCCTGGAGTCCTGGGATCAAGTCCCACATTGGGCTGCCTGCATGGAGCCTGCTTGTCCCTCTGCCTGTGTCTCTGCCTCTCTCTCGCTGTCTCTCATGAATAAAAGAATAAAAATATTTTTAAAAAAAGAATTTTCACTTAAAATAATATCATATGGTTTATAGAATTTAAAAATACATACAATAAAGGCAAAATAGAATATTAATAATAAGGTAAAATTTTATTACAATAATGTGTTAAACTATCAACAACGGAGACATTACTTTAAATTTAGACCATGGAAGCTTCTGTGGAAAAGTTGAAACTTGGTAAGACTTAACAATCTCATAGGATTTTCACTGTAAAACATTAAAGAGTGAGAATATATGATTTAAAAAAGCAGTAATTTTTAACATACTGATTAATATATAGCAAATTTTTAGAGGTATTTAAATGTAAAGGTTAATGGCACAGATTCTGGACAGAAATGCTTTCTTCAAATCCAACAGTCAGTTGAGTATCTCTTGATTTGGGCTCAGGTCATGGTCTCAGAGTTGGGTGGACCAAGCCCCGAGTTGGGCTCTACATTCAGCATGGAGTCTGCTTGTATTTTCTTTCCCTCTCCCTCTGCTCCCCTCCTTCATCCACACAGCGCTCTCTCTCTCTCTCTCTCTCTCTATATATATATATATATATATATATATAGATAGATAGATAGATAGATATAGATATATATATAGATATATATCTCCTTCCCTAAAACAATAAACTTAAAAATGTTAAAGTTTGGGGTGCCTGGGTGACTCAGTCAGCTAAGCATCCAACTCTTGACTTCAGGTCAGGTCATGATCTCAAGGTCATGATATCAGGATGGTAAGACTGGGCCTTGAGTCCCACTCCTCACTTAGTGGGGAGTTTGCTGGAAATTCTCTTACTCCCTTTGTCCATTACTCCTCCCATGCCCACATGTGAGCTCTCTCGCTCTCTGTCTCTCAAATAAATAAATAAATCCTTAGAACTAGAATAAAATGTAAAAGTGTAGGGGGTGCCTGGCTGGTCAGGTGGTAGAGCATTTGCCTCTTGATCACAGGGTTGTGAGTTCAAGCCCCGTGTTTGGCAGAGAGATTACTTAAAGAGGAAAAAAAAAAAACTTTAAAATGTCAAAGTTCAAACACCTTAATGAATGCTATTGATTCTGAGATGTTATTGCTGAAAACTTCTCCAAATTCTATACCTATCTGTAAAAAAGCACTTAACAATCACTTTGATGTTCTTCAGGCATGCTCTTTTTTTTTTTCTCTCTTAAAACAGATCTTTTGGGCAGCCCGGGTGGTTCAGCAGTTTAGTGCCACCTTCAGCCCAGGGCATGATCCTGGAGACCCAGGATCGAGTCCCAGGTCAGGCTCTCTGCATGGAGCCTGCTTCTACCTCTGCCTGTGTCTCTGCCTCTCTCTCTCTCTGTCTCTCATGGATAAATAAAATATATATTTAAAAAAAGCTAAAAGGTCTTTCATAAAGGAGAAAAACTAAAATTACATCTTCACAAGAGTATAATGAGATAACTGAACACTGCTGAACACTCCCACCAGGGTGGTATCAGAGAAAGCACAGAGTCTTGTCTTTGACCATCACTTAGAGATTACAAGTACAACCCTAGTGTGGTATCACTAGAGAATACACACTAAGCCAGAAAGCCAATTCCTGCCAAATGGCAATGGAAAGATCTATTGCCTTAAGTATAGCAGAGGCCAAACAGTGAATCTAGACATCTATGTCTACCTGGAAATATCAAAATAATTTCACCTTCCTCCAGGTGAACTTGTGTCAAATGGCTAGCTAATACAAAAAGTTTAGAAAAGACCCAGTCTTCTGATACCCAAAATGTGCTGGTTTCAGTGAGAAATAACCTGTTATATCAAGAAACAAGATATCAAAATGAATGCAAAACATAATCAATAGATGCCATCATCAAGATGACAATAATGGCAGAATTATGTGACCATTATTTTAAACCAGTCACAACGAAAGTGCTTCAATGAGTAATTATGAACATCTTTGAAACAAATATAAAAATAGAAAACTTCAGCAAAGAAATAAAAGGAAGTAATCAATAAGCAGGAATACAGAAAAATAGAAATTAACCAATGTGAGCAAAAGAGAAAAACGAATTTTATTTTTTTTTATTTATTATTTTTTTAAATTTTTTATTTATTTATGATAGTCACACACAGAGAGAGAGAGGCAGAGACACAGGCAGAGGGAGAAGCAGGCCCCATGCAGGGAGCCCGACGTGGGACTCGATCCTGGGTCTCCAGGATCACACCTGGGGCAGAAGGCCGCACTAAATCGCTGAGCCACCTGGGCTGCCCTCTGTTGGTTTTTGAATAGAAATTAAATAATTCCCCTTGGATCAAATGGTCATATTTGAAACAATAACCTATGATTAAAGGAAAAGAGGATTATGGGGTATGATATTACTCTCAGACCCACTCTAACCATCAAGTACACATAAGGTTTCAACTCCAAAATAATAGGATATGGGCTGAAGCAGGCAAAATATATTTTTTACATATTTTTTCATTTATTATTTATTTATTTTTAAGTAGCTAGTTTGTTTAGCACTACCCAGTCACTATGGTAGAAAGTTAGCAGAGTGTAGATTTCTATGACAGAAAACTACTGGAAATCAGAGTGATCCAGCAGTGTGGTTTTGGGCACATGACCCCACTCAATGCTACAGCAGAAATCCAATTTGGAGCTGAATATACTTTAGGGGAGGCGAGTCCTTTGTGAGTCATAGGGTGATACCAAAACTCCTTTAAGATTACCACATGAATACGTAGGAATTTGAGAGTAAGACAAAACAGAGTAAACTGTAATCCATTAAAGTTTTCCAAAAATTTCTAGAACTCATTCATTCAATTTACTTCTAAATATATTACTCACTGTTCTTCTCTATTATTAGATGTTATACAAGAATGACTTAAAATAAGTGTGAGTTTCTTGATAATGCTGTGTGTGTTTTTGAAATGAGCATGAGGCCTGTACTATTGCAAGTACCAGTATATGAGATTGGTCAGACTGACTAAAGACTTGTGATGTTGTGATATCTCGTCAGACACAATTATGCTATTTCTAGTTGCCTCTGTGTGCCCGAATAGAGATAGAAAATCTTTATCCAGAATTATGACCAAATAAATGTAACTTCCCTATATTCTGAATTTTTATAGCATTTTATGCTTATTTAGAATTCTAATCTACTCTCTATAATTTTAAGCAAATAATTTTTTGAATTTTTTTACCATGAGGGGAAGAATATATCTTATTTATAACTATATCCTCCATAACACTTTATGCACATGCTGTGCCTAATAAGTCCACAAAAGAAGTTCCATTTGTACTAATTGATAGGATACATTTTTGGCAAGAAGCAGACTTCATTATTGTTTCCCTATAAGGAAAGAGTATTCGGTAGCCTTTGTGGCTCAGCAGTTTGGCACCACTTTCAGCCCTGGTGTGATGCTGGAGACCCGGGATCGAGTCCCATGTCGGGCTCCTTGCATGGAGTCTGCTTCTCCCTCTGCCTGTGTCTCTGCCTCTCTCTGTGTCTTTCATGAATAAATAAATAAAATCTTTAAAAAAAAAAGTATCTTGGATTCTTACAGCAGTAATTTTTACAGTAAAAATTATGTCACATCTTATTACTACCCAAAGAAGTGTATGTAAACCAATCTGTTCATCAGTCAATCTTAGGTATTCAGTTCTCATCATCAGCTCTATTAGCACTGTAAAAGATTCCTCTAACTCAAAAATTCCCATTATGGAACATTCGACTTGCAAGCTCCTTGTAGTGACTGTAGATGGCAGCATGGAAAGAAGCTCTTCTTTTTCTCTGAAAACCATACCTATATCATTTTTCTGCCAAAACTTACTGGCCTTTCTCTACTGTCATGGGGAGTTTTGATTTATGTAGCTCACTGTGAGGATTCAGTGAATAAGTCAATGCCAGTTCTGTGTACTTTCTGGTACACATATAATAGTTTGTCTGCCACTGTCATTTCCCTTTCACCTGACATTCCAAAATGACAAAAAGCAAACCACTGGTGATCACACACACATATGGCACACACACGCATACACATACATCACACGCATCACACACATGCACAGGCACCCACACAATGATAATCAAGACATATTAACCTTAAGAAGAAAGAAAGAAAAGCAAAAATATAATCAGTGTAAAAAGAAGAGAGTTAATGATCAGATTGCTTATAAGGCTTATAACTAATCCACTCCCCAAGACTTTCTTGAATTGTATTTATGTCATGATTCTTTTAGCAAAATGGAAATTTGCAACATATTTCTATTTTAAATATTGCCTAAGTTGAAACTTTCCAAAGTTGTCTAAAATCATAATGTTGAGAAATATTATGTGACTTCCAAAGATCCTTTAAACCATACATGCTTGAAATAATCTCTTTTAAGATGATTAGCTGCATGCACACACATACACACACGCACATCACTATGAGAATTCAGGAAATAAGTCAGCACATGTTCTTTTGTACTTTCTGGTACACAGAAAAAAGAATGGTTTCAGTGCAGATAATTTTTATTAAAAAATTTCTAAATGGTTATTAACATGCAATTACATGAAAAATTAGATGGATGTTTAAAACCAAGTGACTATTCATCCCAATAGGTTTCATTTTGAAGTAGTGTTTTATAGGTTCTACCAACAGATAGTTGTTTCTGAATCCTGGCTATACCACATTTTAAAATGTGGGACCTTGAAAAAATTAAAATAAAGTATGGAACCCTGGTCTAATTATGATCTCTCAACTCAGTTTTCTTAATTTTAAAATAAAGATAAGTAAGAGTACCTACTTTATAAGATTGTAATAAGGATTAGACATTAGTGCCACACTTAGTAAGCCTTTAATAAATGTAAACTATTGTTACTATCCTAATGAGTTTGCACAAATGAAAAACTGAAAAAATATAAATGCCTGGTTAAAAAAAAAAAAAAACAGTGGATATGCCGAATTATTTTCTTAGACAATACACAAAAATATTTTCAATTACTTTCTTCTCTGTGCATATGCAAAGGTGAAAAAAATAATGGTAGAAGAAAATAAATCAGTGAATAGATTACAATGTGACAGCTTGAATTCCTTAGCAGAGGAAGAGTACATAAACCCACTCCCCAGACATTGGGTGTGGCTTGTGATGTGATTTGCTTTGGCCAATGGAATGTAAATCCAAGTTTAGTCAGTAAACGTAATTCATACCAGTTATTTTAACAGATGTTTTAATAGGAATTAATCTCAAGAACTATTAGAAACAAATTTATTAGTTAAAAAGCAAAAGGAAACATTTATCACGGAGATAGCTATGAAAAGCACTTACCATCCCTAAAGCCACAGAATGAAAAAGGAAGATACCAATATTGTTAAAAATAGAGAAGTGTGGAGGGAAGACCTCATGAATGTAGAAACTCAGACTCCTGCAAAGTTTGGTTCTGGTAAGGCTTCTGGTAAAATCTCTACAGAGATTGAATGGAAAACCTGAAGAAGAAGAGACACTACTCACTTGGTAACTATGTCTTAGGAGTTCAAAAGGGGGGCACTGGTAGATGTGGAACATAGAATTCTAAGAAGGGGGACTTAGACAAGCTGGTGTGGGTGCCTCTGAGCAGGTACAGAGAAGCTATTTTTGGGAGATTCAGAAAAACTGCAGTGTGTGATCTATTACTATCAGGGTAATGAAGTATTGCTGGGGTTATCCACAGATTTCTTCATCCTCCCGATTTCTAGTGTCCCCTCTAGTTGGACAGCAGCTGACCAGAAGAGTTCTGTTTAGATTACATAAACTCTAAATGATTCGCAGATATAAGAGCAAGAATCTGATAGAAAACAACTGTTTTATGTCACTAAGTTTTAGAGTAATTTGTTACACAGTAATGGCGGATTGATAGAGATGGAGAGGTAGGTAGATAGGTGCATAGATACATGACAGATAGATGCCCATAAGGGCAAGAATTTTATTTGTCTTGATTATCTTTATATATCTTTTATTCTGTCTGATAAGTAGTGACAGTCAAAATAATCACCAACCAAATAAATATAATGGTTATAAATATTTGACTTCAGATATTTATACAATTTTGCATAGTTAAAATTTCCCAGTTATTAAATTTATTCCAAAATTTCATATATATATATATATACACACACATATGAATATAAGCATAATTTTCCTTACAGACTCTTGATTAGGGATATTTAGTTGGTTTCTAAGTTGCTTTCACTATAATGGTCCTGTAGGTAATATTTAACTACCTGCATGTAATGTATAATCTCTAAAAATTTTCAGTCAGGTTTATTTATAAAAGTGAAATTCCTGGGTCAAGGTCTACATGCACAAACACACATATGCATACCACATACATGAAGATACACACTAAGATATTATATGTAATTACACTATAAATATTACATATTCTGTTTAGAAAAGATGGCATTAAGTCTATGTATATAGGTAATATCTAGAACAGCTAATGTTTCCAATTACCATTTCACATTTCAGTCTATGCTCTTTTATTTATTTTTTTTGCCATATCACATGATTTATTAAACTTACAAATTTTACAATTTTTTTTAATTTTTATTGGTGTTCAATTTACCAACATACAGAAAAACACCCAGTGCTCATCCTGTCAAGTGTCCACCTCAGTGCCCGTCACCCATTCCCCTCCAACACCCGCCCTCCTCCCCCCTTCCACCACCCCTAGTTCGTTTCCCCGAGTTAGGAGTCTTTATGTTCTGTCTCCCTTCCTGATATTTCCCAACATTTCTTCTCCCTTCCTTTATATTCCCTTTCACTATTATTTATATTCCCCAAATGAATGAGAACATACATTGCTTGTCCTTCTCCGATTGACTTATTTCACTCAGAGTCTATGCTCTTTTAAAGCTATAGTGTATTAAAGAGTAAATAAACAAACAAATAAATAAATAAATAAATACAACTATAGTGCATGGGCTCATAAAATTTGTTTGGTAGAGATCACCTTAGTGATTTCAGAAATTTTGAATTAATTTATTTCTATCACAATTTTCACCATCTATAGAATAGAGATTACAATAATAATGTCTATGTATTTGTTTTGATGATTAAATTAGTTAAATTAACTGAGTACTTAGCACTAGATCATATTAGTTTTATTGATTTAGGGCTGACAATTTTAAAGAATATCTTCAATAGACATGGCAAAATATTCTACAGAATGTTTTTTTACTTAATGTTATTTCTATTACAAAAGCTACTGAAATTAATTTGGAGGAAAGCAAATCATGAATAATAAATAGATTATTTAGGTGATATGTTAGGTATTTTCACTGTGATTTATCTAATAGTTAGAAAATTTAATAATGCATTTGATTACATCTTCTGTTTTGCTGAGAATAAATGTTTCGATTCAAAAGTTGAAATTTTAGCCATTAGAATAAACCAGAAATGTCTTAGTTCTGGAGGGATTTATGGTTAGATCTCTAAAGATCTCAGAGTCCCTGAAATGAGGTAAAGGATGAACCCTCCTAGCCTTTTCTCAATTTAAGCTAAATTTTTGCCCATACTGTTGCTTATTTCATAGATACAAAGATAGGTGGCTCTTAGTACACAAGGTTTTGTGTGATGTCTTCTTTAGATTACAAAAAATCCTCTTTGCCTTAGACTCCCTGAAGCCTACTACCATTAACTCTTTTTTATCCTTGGAATGAAGGAATTAGTCCAGTTTAAAGCATATGCATTTTAGCCTCCGTGATGGGTCAGTCAAATTTGAAACAGATTCATTGGCAAAACAAAAATCTCTATTTATCAGAGAGTGGAAAACAAAACAAAAATAAAGTATGTTCATAGGCTTCCTTTAGCCAGCAAATCTCAATCTAGTTATCCTTTCAGAACTTAAAGAAATAGATGAACAATGGTTATGTTCAATATGATTTCTCTGCATGAGTTTAATTTTTGCCTGTGTCAAACTATAAATGGAAGAATGTAGGATCACATTGATTTCATGTCCCAGAACAAAATGTAAGTTTATACTGCTAGCAACAGCAGTACCATCTTCCTCTGCTTAATCCTATGTGGATTTTAAACAATATCCCTGCTTTTGATATTGTTGAAAGAATTTTACCTTAAGTAATGAAGGAATTAGCTAGTCCTTTCTTGGTCAACACAATTATTTCCTCACTCTCAACAGGAACATAATCATCATATCAACTTTTAATTGTATGACAGACACAAGTTATTAACTTACAGTTCAGTTTTCACTATTCGGTTCAAGCCATTCCTGCTACCACCATTCGTTATGGCCTGGAGATCCAAGATCATTTGCCAGGAACTCAGGAGAGGAGAAGTAAAGGATCTGGATGGGAATTGAAGGAAATTGGGTGCTACTAATTCTAGTATAAATTTACATTTGCATTTAGAACAATTTTTTTTTAATTGAGGATGAGGAGGAAAAAAAATAAAGACAAAGAAGCAACTGTAAGATACAGGATAAGAAATCTGACAACACTGACTTTCTTTAACTGTTAAAAACTAAGTTGGTAATAAGAAAACAAAATGAAATAAATTGGAGTGTCACATGACTGAAGAAGTTTGGGGACACTTAGATAAGGAGACACTAATGTGTTATCTTGGGACTGAAGTTTAACTTCAGTAACTTTATAAATTATGCCAAAAATAAATGTTTAGGTTTTAACAGATGATGCTAATAACAAATTAAGAATTTATTTTTTAATTTTTAAAATACTTTATTTATTTATCTGACAGAGAGCACAAGCAAGTGGAGTGGCAGGCAGATGGAGAGGGAGAAGCAGCCTCCTTGCTGAGCAGAGATAGGTCGGGCTGGATCCCAGGACCTTGGGATCATGACCTGAGCCAAAGCAGATATTTGACCAACTGGGCCACACAGGTGCCCCAGAAAGTAAGAATTTAAAAAGTAGATTTTGAGTCATCTATATGGTTCAGCCAGTCAGGCATCTAAGTTGGGCTCACGTCATGATCTCAGGGTCCTGTGATACACCCCTGCATTGGGTTCCCCACTCAGCAGACAGTCTGCTTCTCCCTCACCTTTTCTCTCTGCCTGTTCTCTCCCTTCTCTTTCAGTAAATAAAATATTTAAAAAAAATTTTAAGTAGATTTTGTTTTTGTATTAAACCTATGTTTATGTTTTTGAACTACTAATCCTGACACAGATAATCTAGATATTTTCAAGTAAATTCACATCACTTTTTCTATATTTAATTATGTTTGCTTAATTCAACATTCACAAAACATTTCTAGTCCAATTTGCAAACAATTAATTCTTTAACTGCTGCTTCAGATCTCTCACAAGTGCATACATTAGAGCAAGATTGCTGCTGGCACACAACACTTAGAAACAGGACCCTTGAGCTCATCAAGAATACCATGGTCTAGTGAATCATGAAAAGTATTTACAAATTTCTGATTCTTAGAGCAACATATTCATTGATAACTTAAAAAACTAGAGTCAGAAAAGTATCAGGAATCCAACTGAGAGGGCAAAAAAGGTCAATCAAGATAAGAAAAGTAAAACTGTATTTCTATACCATTCATTCTCTATACAAGCAAATGTACCACCATGAGAACTACCACTAGGAATGAATGACCTATGCCAAAGAGAATAGATAAGAAGGACATGGGCAGCTGAAGCCAGCAGGAACACAAATCTAAGCTCTACTCTCTAATTCTTCATCTTCAACAGGGGCTTCATCATAGTAAGTTACTGCTCCCCATTACCTAGTTACCTTCAAATATTTGTATTTATGAGGACCTGATATTTTTGGTTGAACCAAAAATATTAGATATGTTTGCACACTCAACTGATACTGGGTTGTGAATCTTGAATTCACTCAAATATGTACTTGGATCAATGAAATGTACTTGATGGTGTCTAAATATAGTCAGGAAATACTAGGGACATCAAGAAACAAAACTGCCTACTTGCCAAGTAAAATTCTATTTTTTACATTCCCAATCTCAAGCTAATGCCATCTGTATCAAAACTTAAATCATTGTTTTTGGCAATTTTCAGATATACAACGCTAAATGATTCTATTTAGAAAGTCAATTCATTTTTGAAAAAATATTTGGCATCTGACTACCTTTGGTGGACCCATCACATGACTATGCTTCATTAGATCTGACAATCCATGTATGCAAATGCATAGGCAATGCATTAAGGTATACAAATAAGAAGTGACTAATTATCATATCTAGTTTAATATGACATGAAAAAGAAAGCACACATTAATGAAGGTAACTCAATCCATAAAGTGAAAAATTTAGGAGAGTGTTCTCTGAAGCATTGATGACAACAAGAACCTAAGTTATCTATGAATTTATAAAATACTGGGAAAAGATTAAACTCTCATAATTAGTGGCATAGAACTTTCAGACATTTCATCCATCTTAATAGACAGGGCTGCTTCAGCTTACATTTTGTTTACATATGTTACAGTCCACTTTTTAAATGTTGCTTCCTTTACCTCATTTTAATTTTTTAACAGTTAATTTCCCCAAACCTATCAAATAGTATATATACAACTTTAGTTTATTGGTTTGAATGAAATAAATTTTACCCCGTGTCTCAGAGAGGAAATCCAAGAAAGAAAATCTTTTTCAGCTTTATTGAGACATTAATTGATATAACATTGTGCAAGTATAAGCTATACAATAGAGTGATTTTATATATGAATAAGTTGCAACATGATTTCCACAATAAGCTTAGCTAACCCATCTGTTATCTCACATAGTTACAACTTTTTTTCTTTTTTTGTGTGTGAGAAGTTTAAAAATCTACTCTTTTAGTAACTTTCAAATATATAATACAGTATGGTTAATGATAGCCACAGTGCTGTAAATTGCATCTTCAGCCTTTATTCCTCTTGTGTGTTTTGACTGTCTTCAGCCATTTCCTTCATTTCTACCACTCTCCACCACTGGGCAGTCACTAATCTAGCTTCTGTTTCTATGTTTTTTGTTTGTTTTAGAATCCACATACAGCTGAGATTGTCTTTGTCTGACTTATTTCACTCAGAGTAATGTTTTCCTAAGCAGGTCCATCAATGTTGTTGCAAATGGTAGAATCTCCTTTTTTTTACCGCTTAAGAATATTTCATATTCTTAAGTACACTACACTTTCTTCATTCATCCATTGATGGGCACTTAGCTTGTTTCTATGTCTTGACTATTGTAAATAATGCTTCAGTGAACATAGGAGTGCAGGTATGTTTTCAAGATAGTGATTTCATTTCCTTTTGATATATAGCCAAACATAAATTACTGTATAATATTTTGAATTTTTATGAAATCTCAATACTGTCTTCCTAAGAAAAATAATTTGATATCAGCATTAAATCATAGTGTCATAAAGAAATAAACCCCATAATAATGTGACACTTTAATGAATTAAATGCGTAATTGTCAAATATTTACTTCCTAGAAAATTTCCCTACCCATTCTTTCATGACCTTTAAACTCTTAAGTGTTTTACACTTAAAATTAATTATTACACTGTATTTAAAAAATCAAACTATTGATTAAGTATTCTTAAAAGTGGAAGTATGCTCTTAAAAATAAAAAAAGACTTTTCAGGTGTTAAAAATCATATGCTTTTTAAATATTTAATAATATTAACAAGCTGTGAACATGTATGTAATTAAGCAGTTGTTATAAAATCTCCATTCTGGGGGAAGTAGATTTAGAAAGTTTTTTTTTTTTTTTAGAAAGATTTTTAATTTTGTTCTAAGTTTGCTTAGCCTAATATATTCACACATATTTTAGAATACCTCCAAACTGTATTGTTTTTAAATATCATTTTATTCCTTGGTGTCGGCACATTATATCCATCCTTTGTGTTTGTTAGCTTCTCTTCCATTTTGTTAATTATTTATGCAAAGATCATGTAAACGTGTTTGAATTTAAATCTTCTCCCATTTAATTTGACTTGGCAATAATTAAAATTTGAAAGCAAACAAAAGTTGTTTATTTGGAAAATAAAAAGATTTAAAAAAATTTTTAAACTTCTTTATTTTATAAGATAAGAAGACTCCTATCGTTCTTGACTAGTAACTGAGATATTTTTATGTTTCCTGCTGTTAAAGTTTTGAGCATAAATATTGTATTTTTTATTTTATTATATCTAACTGGGTAGCAATCTTAGACTCTGAAACACCTGAGTATTGTAAATTTGTGTGTGCATGTGTCTTTGTGCTTGATTACAAATACATTATATCAGTATATCAATGTTTTATGCAATGGTATTTGGTTAATCATCTAAGTGTGGTGGCAAAAAAAAATAGGGGGAGTTGGGGTTTCCTTCAGCTCCATAAAAACAATTTTATTTTATTTTTTAAATGATTTTATTTATTTGAGAGAAGGTGAACAGGGGAAGGAGCAGAGGGAGAGGGACAAGCAGACTCCATGCTTAGCATGGAGCCCCATGTGAGGCCTGATCCTGTGACCCTGAGATCATGACCTGAGCCAAAAACAAGAGTTGAATGCTTAACCAACTGAGCCACGCAGGTGCCCCATAAAAAACAATTTTAAATAGTCAGAGAAAAGAGTCATCCTCCTTAAACACATCCTACTCCATCATATTGACACACATAGGGTCACATTACTTCATAGGCCAAAAAGCAGGACACCTAAATAACCTACCTTCTGTATAAAGAAAACAAAAATGGAGGGATCCTCATGTTTCACTTAGGAATTTTTGTCATTGCATTTTGTACTTCGTTATAGAACTAGTATATATGTGATTACATACAAAGATTTGAGATCATCCAGATTAGTGTTCTATTTTTGGTTCTGTCATTGAGCAAGCTTGGAAAATATAAAAATTGTTTCTGAATCTCATTTTGTTAATTGCAAAATCAGAGTAATAAAAAAAAAATCTCAAAAGTACTATTAATAATAATTAAATAGTCCATAAAAATTTCTTGGCATTTACTAGGCACTTCACAAATGGCAATTAATTATTATCATTGATGAAGTCCTAAAGGTTTACTTAGTTTAAAAAGTCAAGATATAGAATAGTGAGTGTAAAAATGGATTTTTTTGAAATATGTGTCTATAAAAACATATTGTTGCTAATTATGTGTAGGATATCTGAAGGATATATAAACAATTGGGCAAGGACTTGGGTGATTAGTAAATGGAGTAGGGAGGAGAATTACTTTTCATTGTAGCATTTGATTTTTGTACAATTTTGTATTAGTCACCTGCATATAAACAACCCCAAAACCTAACAGCTTTAAATGATGATCATTTTTTTCTATTTCAGGTACTGGATTGGTTGAAATTCAATTAATCTAGATTGAGCTAAGCTGGACTTGAGTCTAAGCTACATATTGGGTTCAGGTATGTTTCACCTATTTCTTATCCTTGGATTAGCGGGTCATACAAAACATTTGTTGTCCATGATGATACCAGACCTAGAAAAATGAGTACTTTCCCATGCATGTGTGTTTTCAGTTTTTGCTTATGTTACACCAGTTAATATTTCACTGGCCAAAGCATGTGATATGGCCAAGCCAAAATCTAGAGAAAAGAAATACAGTCCACTGACCATGGTCAAAACCAGTACTAGTGGAAAGAAGTATACTCCCACTTCCATGTAGGTGGTAAAAGGAATTGTTATAGCCTTAAAATTACATCATTTACTATGTCTATGAATGGATTACCTATTTTAAATACATATGTATATATACTCAGAAACAAGAAGAAAACAAAGCAAAAAATAGTAGAAAAAATGTGTGCCTTTAGTCCAACCACAGCAGAGAAATATCCCTAACGGTACAAGTTTCAGAATAAGCATTTGCTTATATAGTTTTTCCAGAGGTGGCAAAAGCACTTCATTTGAAAAGCTCATCATATATGGAGATTATCTAAGTAGCTAAGATGACCTAAGGAGGAAATTTTAAAAGAGGATGTTTTAACGTTGAAGACCCACTGATCTCTTACTCTAATCTTACATAGGCAATTTACTTTCAATAATACACACTTACAGAATAATTTTTGTTATTGTTTTTTAGCATATAATTTATGATTAAAATAGTTTCCCGCTTGTTTGTGTGTGTATGTGTGGGGGGTGTTTATTTATTTTGTGTTGCTATGGTTGGACATTATTCTGCTGCTCAAATATGCATTTTTTGCTCCTATTCTGTTTGCAGTGAAAAACAAAGCAAGGGGCAGCCCGGGTGGCTCAGCAGTTTAGTGCCTGCCTTTGGCCCAGGGCATGATCCTGGAGTCTCAGGATCCAGTCCCACGTCAGGCTCCCTGCATTGAGCCTGCTTCTCCCTCTGCCTGTGTCTCTGCCTCTCCTCTCTCAATCTGTGTCTTTATGAATAAATAAATAAAATCTTTAAAAACAAAACAAAGTGAGAACAATGGAGGCACCCTGCAGTTTTCAGGCAATTTTGTGTTATTTTTCTTCCACTGTGTTCTTATTAATCTTTATTAAGGATTAAGTAAATGCTAGATTTATTTCAAAGGTATCTTGATTTTCAGTATTTTAAAGCACATATATTAGATTTTTAAAAAATCAATTATTTGCATCAATGTCATTAAATATCATTACAGTGTTTTTAGCCTTAGAAATGTGTTTTTCCTGAAGGAGGTTTGAAAAAGTTTTTTCCTGAAATCATGTTGGGCTATAGGAAGCTGTGTTGTCAGTCATGAATCTATGAGAAGATACAGGGAATTACTACGGTTGAAAGATATAGAATGGAACACACAAGATTAATCCTAGTTCTACTTTGGCCAAGTCATTTACGTAGGTTATCTTTATTGCATATTCATTTACTAAATAAAGATATAGGGCAGCCCAAGTGGCTGAGCAGTTTAGTGTTGCCTTTGGCCTAGGGCGTGATCCTAGAGACCTGGGATCGAGTCCCACGTCAGGCTCCCTGCATGGAGCCTGCTTCTCCCTCTGCCTATGTCTCTGCCTCTCTTTCTGTGTCTTTCATGAATAAATAAATAAACTCTTTAAAATAAATAAAGATATAAAGTTTGACATCTCCATCTTAACATTATGTAAAATTCTCAAAGAAGTATGTGGTACATCCAGAATGGAGTCCATACGGCCACCAGAAGTGTCTACTTTACTATATTAGATGACCCAAATTCATGGTGTTAAATACACAAGTGTAGGAGTTGAAAGAAACACCATTCTACAAATGATGTAGAGCAAATTTTTTGGCAAAACTTGGTGACCAAGTAAACTTCAGTAAATCTGTCAAAAGCATACATGGGAGAGAAAAAGGAACCATTATACCCATAGTATAGGTAAAATTATTCAAAATCGGCTTGATCGTAAAAACTTGATAAACTAAAAAAACAATTGGAGACTTTGGGGAGTTTGAATGCACTTGATTCAATTTTGCACACTGTGTCTGCCTATCCCAGCATCAGTCACCAAGAAGAAGATAGTCATCTGCAAGTGAACAATTGAAAGAGGAATATGTCAAAAGATAATTGCATCAGAGATAAATAGGCAAGGAAGACTTTATTCAAAACTATTGTAAATAGAGAGATAGCCTGAATTCCACTCTATTGAAACAAAAGACGGGAGGTTAAATTTAAGCATTGATGTGATTTAGTGAATGAGTACTGAAGGATTTTAAGAGGGACACTGGTCAATGCAAAGCTATACTGTGTTTGCTAAGTAAGGTTAAGCTCCTACCCTCCCACAGCAAAGGGGGGATTTGGAGTGCAATCTTTCTTGATGATTACATTTTAAAAGGATGGCTCCTAGATCCTCGAGAAAGACATTTCTGGGTTTTACCAAATAAACCTAGCATGAGGCTGAGAAAATATTTACATCTTAAAGGGGCACAGATACAATTTTCAGTCGAAAGTTTTATCAAGTAAATGCTCTAAGAAAAGGGAGATCCAATGCCTGAAACCAGGAAGAAATATGTCAAAAGTTCAGGCAAGCTAAGAAGCACACTAAGGCTATCTTGATCAGATAATAGGATTTGTTCAATTAATATGGACATAATAGAAGAAAACAAGGAAAGTGATATAAGAGCTAAAGAGAAGAACAGACTCATTATCATGCGTAGTAAAATATAATAGGATAAAAGAGAACCAGTTCTTATCTTCAGGGAGTTTACTTACTTGTAGGAATATGATACACACACACTCACACACACTAATAACTTTACAGTAAGGCAAAATGGAATAAGGATTATTCTCAAAAGTGTTATAGAAGCCAAAGGGATAATGGCTTTCAGAATGATTTCATGAAGGTGGGTGGATAAAAAAATATGAAAATTAGAATTTGGTGAGAAAAACAGAGTATAGCATCCAAAAGAACTGATTTACTTTCCAGTAAAAATTTTTATGGGAATACAATTTTTAAAATACAATTTAAAAATGTCGAGGCTCCCGAGGGGTGCGTTCTGTTAAGTATCTGCCTTTGGCTCAGGTCATGATCCCAAGGTCTTGAGATTGAGCCCCACATTGGGCTCTCTGCTCAGCAAGGGGTCTGCTTTTCCCTCTTCCTCTGCCACTCTTGCTCTCTCTCAAATAAATAGAATCTTTGAAAAAATAAAAAAATTAAAAACCTGAATGTCTGTGGAGATTCATTTTAACATCTCCATTTATTTATTTATTTCAAAAATTTCCGGATGTGTTATACTTTTGTTAGCCATTTTGGATTCAAAGATAATACTATATCATCCCCTCAGATAACTTATAGATTCATAGGAAAACTGCTATATAAACACATAATACAAAAAGAAAGGGTAGATGCTGTAATAATGGTAAATAATATAGAGACACATCAAAGAAGGGAGTGTCTATGCCTTTACATCAGAAAAATTTCAAAGAGGTTGAAGCATTCAGAGGACAAATGCACTTTGTAAGAAATATTCTGGCAAATCAAAATAGGAAGAATACAGAAATTAGCAAGTCATGGGTAAAAGGGAGGTTGAAACCGGTAATAATAGAACGCAGTTTTAATTTTTGCTTTCTTCTAATTCATTCTCCAAAATGCATCTCCAAATATGTTTTAAGCTTTTATCTTTCTATCATCTATCTATCATCTATCTATCTATCTATCTATCTATCTATCTATCTATCTATCATCTATCTATCTATTTATTTGAGAGAGAGAGAGAGAGAGAGAGAACATATGAGCAGGAGAATGGGCAGAGGGGGAAGGACAGAAAGAGGGAGAATCTCAAGCAGACTCCACAATGAGCATGGAGTCCTACAAAGTGCTCATTTCAGAACTTGGAGATTATGACATGAGCTGAAACCAAGAGTTGGATGCTTAATCAGCTGAGCCACCAAGGCATCCTGGAAGTGATTATTTTAAAATATCAATGAGATCATGTCACTTCTCTGCCCTAACCATTCTGTGGCTTTCTGTTGTATTTTAAATAAAATAAAGGTTCATTTTCTTGGCATGCAAGCTCTCTTCATATTTTTCCAACCTCCAACTTAAACTCATTTCTAATGCTACTAATTTCCAAATTCCCTGGCCTGGTTTTAATTTCTAGCATGTACCACACTCATCCTATTTTCTGGTTCTTACACAATTGGATTCTTCTCATTCTTCAGCTTACAAGATTAACGTCACATGGCTATGGATAGTTTCTTAGAACATCCTATTTAATTTTCCCACCATCCATTCTTCTCAGTTACAACCTCAAGTGATTTCTGTCTTGAACTTATTAAATTCATGATTATATTAACCATTATGTATTTGTGTACTTTGTTTCTCTGGAAAGTGAATAGTTTTAAGTCTTTAACAAAGATTTCCTGAATGAATAAATGTACAGCTTTGTCTTAATTCTACAAGGGGGAAACAAGCAAAATATTGCATATAATATAATACGTATATTTTTATTTGTAAAAAACAAAAACAAAAACCAAAAAACCAAACAAACAAAATAGTGAAAAGTCAAAATAAAAACTAATAATATTTATGTAGGAAGACAGAGAACAGAGGGAGGGAATTATAATGAAAGATTTTCTGAGGGAATATTGTTATTAATTCTGACTTAAAACGTACAAACTTATTATATGTCACAAATAAATGTACATAAAAATGCAGGTCTGAAAAATTGAAGACAAACTAAAAGAATGGACATATACCAGTGATATAATCACACAGACAAAACAAATCATTTCAATAAGGTTCAAAACATTGTATTTTGGCCATATATTCTTAAAGGAAATGTTTACACACAAAGAAAACCTAAAGTACTTTAACTTTTTTCACTTGTATGGCTCTAGTTAGAATATCAGTATGGTTACTTAAAATTTGCATTATGTATATTATAGGATAAAGCAAATGAAAAGGTAATTTTAGAATTTTCAGTGTAAGAGAGGAGGATATAAATATAAAATTTCATAAAGTTAAAAAATACATAGTATTAAATTTGGTGTAAAGTATGAATTCATAGTATTTTTGTTAAAAAAAAAATTCCTAGGTCTGTCCACTGAAAAGGCCTAGAAGCTACATCAACTCAATGGCTCTGAACACCTTATGTACATAGCATGGCAACTAAGTTAGAGCTGCTTAGAAAAAATAGCTTTTTTTTAGGTTTACAGAAGAAAATGTACAAAACTAACATATAATAGTTTGCTATGCTAGAAATCAAGAAAGCTATCAAAGAGCAATGTAGTCATTCCCAAAAGTCAGAGTTGACAACCTTAAGAAGATCGCACTGTAAAAGAGGGGGCAATTTAAAGACCAGAGAAATAATAACACAATTAATTTAAAACATTAAATATATATTTTATACTCATAGTGTTAAAAATGCTTTTCAAAAAGCTAGGAAGCCAAAACAAGAAAAAAAACCTTTTTCATTATTGAGGATATTGAGTGCATCAATAATTTATCTAAAAAATCAGTAAAAATAAAGAAAAAATATTTCCCTTTCTTTAGAGAATGTACTTGATATACTAAATAATCTTAATTGATAAGAAAAATATTTACGTATGAATTCTAGTTAATAGAATATATTATTAAAATAGTTATTAGAATAGCTATATATATATATAGTTATATATAGTTATATATAGTTATATAGTTATATATATATAGTTATATATATATATATAAAACTATATATATATATAAAGGATAGATAGAATTGGAAATTCATCACTTTGCAACCACTACTCTAATACTCTAATGATTATATCAAGCAAGAATTATCAATGTATTTAAAAAACATCTTGTGAGAGCTTGATAGTTGTATTTATTCCTAAAGTTATTCCTAAAGTTAAAATCATCACCCCAAGTGTTATTTGTTGATTTCAAGATGAAAAAAAAATCATAAATTTGCAAAGGAGAGAACAAATTGTCACTTCCTGAAGCAATTTATCAACCACTAATAATGGCTGACCAGACATTATGTTTTTCTAGATAGGATGCAGTAGACACCCTGACAAAATGCTGAATGTAAATTTAATATACCTTCAGATTTCATTTCTAGTTTTCAGGAGATATAGGAGTTGGAGCAATAAAATTAAGTGACTCCACAAAGAAGTAAGGTAGGTAATTTTATAAAATAATTGATCTGGTCTTGTCAGGTCAACACTATAAAAAAGAGCCTTTTTTAAAAAAATAAAAGATATTAAAGAAAATAATAACCAAATGTGATACAGATATAAGCAGCCTGATTTGAACATTGAGTGTAAAAGGACACTTTTTAGACAATTGAGAAAATTTGAAATATGGAACTAGTGTTATATATAATACTAAAGACTATTGTGGTTTCAAAACATGTCCTCAAGTTTATTGGAAATTCTTCCCATTGAGAATTAGGGTGTATGTCCCCTCCCCCGATATGGGTAGGCTTAGCGCTGAGTAATCACATGGAGCAAAAGAATCACTTAGCTAAGCACTGCTCAATTTCTTGATCCAGAAATGCATGAACATAATGACTTGGCTGTTGTTTTCTACCAATAATACATCAAAGAAAGGATTTTTTAACAAAGAGTATATGACGGGAATGATTAACAGTTGTTAACTTTTTAGGTGGGTAATGGGACTAGGGTTTTGAAAATATACTTTTTATTGGAAAAACCAAAAAATTTACTTAAAGGTAAACTGTTTTTATATTTAGGATATGGATTAATGAAGCATATCTAAATTATTATAAATATTAGCTTTATTTTGTGCATATATGAGAGTTTTTGAATCATACTCTGCATATCTTTTTTTGAAAAGTTTATAGTACTTTTAAAGATCATCTACTGGGTAAAAAGTAAAGATTTCTGTTATAAATCAAAGCAGAGCAGGGGAGGAGGAAATTAAGGCTTCTTTTAATTTTAATACAATCTTAGAAAAAAGTAAAAACATCAGATTTGAAAAGGAGTTAAAAGATAGACTTGAGAAGAACTAAAAGTACAATGAAAAGTAGGAGATCAAAGAGATTCTCAAAAAATACAATAAAATCACTTTGTACTGTAATGATGTGTTTCACGTGGGTGTACCCTTCCACGGGTTTATGAAATCATTTGAGTAAGGATATTATCTTCAACTTTGTATTCCCCAGGGTTAGCATATTGCCTGCCATGCTTAGGGCATTCAGTAAATGTCACATAAAAGAAGAAAAAAGTTGTGGAAATTGGAATTTAAAAAAAAACTGTATATATTAGTCCAAAAATTCACCATCGCATTTATGAAGGTGGATGCATAGAAGGTTAAGCGTCTCTATTCAGGGTTCTGTGCCCTGGTCTGTCCATGTTGAAGTGGATATTACAAATATACCAGACATGACCTTCAAACTGTGGAATGTATGATTGGAAATGAGGAATGGAGAGAGAAAAATAAACATTATAAATTAAAGTAACTTTACCTCCCATTTGAAACAAATACAAATATTTTTAAGCCACATTATTATTAACTCACCATGTTAAAAAAAAGAACAGATACTTGGAGATAATTTTAACTATCTTAGAAAATAATGTTATAGGGACAGATAAACTTTAAAAAGTGAATTATGATAATAGCAATCATCACCATTACTGGCAATTATTGAGTATCAGGTACTTTACAATCATTATTGCTAATATATAACCCATTTCTGCAAATGATGCATTATTTTCATTTTCAAGATAAGGAAATTAAAGGTCAGGGGTTTAAGTATCATGCCAAGAATTTCACATGTAAAAATACTTCAGTACAAGTCACAACAGTAAACAAAAACTACACTTAATAAAATCTCCATTTCTCCAAGATAAAATTGAGTCAAGGAATCTTGCAGTTCATAAGGGGCTAGTGTTTGAGGTTTTTCTGACTCCAAAATACTTGGCAATAAAATCAAAGTGTAAGCCAATCTTCAATATGAGATCAAATGATGCTAACTTACATACACCCACTTATAGTTGTATTACCAAAAAGATCCCTGGAAAAATGAGAGGAGCTGATAGATTTTTTTAAATATATATATATATATACACATACACACACACACAAGGGAAAATAGAGGTTCTATAATGCAATGTGAAAGATGTTAGTTTTTCTGATCCTGCTATGGTAATAGCTGAAATTAATCTCTCAACAGCTGAGAAATTTGGCAGAGGTATTTGGAGGCTGAGAATGTCCCTATGAGAACAAGAAGAAATTTTTAAAAATATAAGAGGAATAATCAAGAATAGAGAATTCCTGTTCACCTTTCCAGCTGTCACAAAGTGGTGGCTCATATTTTTAAAAATGATATAAAGAAAATTCCCCAGGGAAGGAATCAAGCCAACAGCTTTAAAGAGTAAAATAGCTGCAGAAATCTTTAAAGGAGTACATAGACTGAGAAAGTCAGGGTGAGGACATGGAATCAGTAATCCAAATGGAAATAACAGGTCTGTAAAGATAGGATGGTGAGAGAAGAGAAAAACAGACAAGAACAAAGACACTTCCTACAGACATCTGAGGTTGTGCAGAGATAGAGTATGGAGAGTAAAAGGAAAAAAAAAGTTGCAGTTTAAGTTGGCACTAAAGAAAAACAATGGTGATACTTGTGCTCCCTAAATGATGGTAGCGATATTTATAAAGGAACTTCAGAAATAGGAAAGAAGGAGTCTGAGCTGATGCAAGCTGGCAACAAAATAATAAGCACTTGCTTATTTATTGGAAATGATCAGTTCAAGAACTAAGTTCAAGGAAGTAAGTACTCTAAAGAAATGTTTTACATATTTAAGCACATCTTACATATGATTTACTACAATATTTAAAAATAGTAAATGCAAACAGAATCTCGACTTGGTAATTTTTGAATATTGAAAGACTAAAAGTTGTAGACAATGAAACTGGACCTTGATTTCAAGAATTTTCTAAGCATAGCATAAAACATATGATAAAAAAAATAAATAAATAAAACATATGATAGGCACAACGGTAGCAAGGAGAAAAGCTATTGGGTTGAGGAATTTGAAGAGATACCATGCATTAAGAGGAAAGTGGGAAGAATATTAATTTTATTTCTATGAAGCAAATATTTGATCAGGAAAACAACAACACAAACAGTTTCTGTTTAAGACCATCTGTCTGAACACTGATGAAATATGTGAAGACATTTCCCAGCAACCCCATCAGCAGCCCATACGCAGTGGTGGGGGATTGTGTGTGAAGGGTGTATAGTGCAAGGTGCCAGAGAAATGAGACAAGCCTGCTTTTATAGCTTCTGTCTGTATGTATGGCCTGGAGACTCTTTTACAAGGAGATTCTCAGGTACTTCCAGGAAAGTAAAATACACAAGTGAAACTGGGACTCTAATATACACTCAAAAATGAATTTTATTTAATGCAGCTGACATTGCTTTTTACAGGAGGAGCACAGGTTGTAGACAGATATGAAGAGAGTTCTCTAGAGAACAGTAGGAAGTACAATTAAGCAGATCAATTAGCAAAACCATAAATGTGCTACCAGATGCAAAAGTGGCACTGTGGAATGTGACCATGCAGAGAGACTGACTCAAGGAGAACTATTGGCTTGCACTCTGTAGAGAGGACTGTGGTGCAAAACAAAACATGGAAAAGAAAAGCAAATGAAATGAAGGCAAAATCCACTATTAGAAAGTAGAGCAAGGCTGAACAAAGAGCTTCCAGGGATCATTTGTGTGTGTGTGTCTTAGTTCTATGTGGTCTCCTCACAAGCAGGTTACTCACGCTTCTTCAAGTTCCATTGCACACACAGGAGCAGCTTAACAGAGGGTTACGTACCTGTTTACAGGAGAACAATTACAGTTTATTGTTGTATTTTCCTGTGTCAAAGTGAACTGGAACATTACTTTGGGGAACAAATTTCACATTTCACTAACTCATGTGAAAGCATGAGCAGATAGGAATGCTTTCCGGAAGATAAATTTTTGAAGGAAGAAAAAGGGAAATCTTGAAAAGGATATGGTGAAGTACTCTATATGACAGCATAGGAGTATAAAAAGCCACTTAAAAAAGCAAAACCAGGAAAGTATCCTACTTAGAAATAACAAAGGAAATCTCTCTGTATAAAACAGAAATTGATGAGCTTGAGGATGAAGATATTAAAAACAGTTTTCAAACATCTAAAGGAAGTAGTAGAACAGAGTCAAAATAAAGTGGTCTTTTTGGAAGGAAAAGAAACTTCTGGTTAAAATATATATAATGTTCTGCCTGAGGGAACCAGGAGTGGAGGAGACCAGGGAACACACACTATGAAGTGCTTGAGAATCAGACGGCTCAAGTAATGAAAATAAATAATTGTAATGATGTCACATACACAAACATGCATACATGATAACCTGCTTACATGATATTTTACGTGAGTTGTTTGATGTTTTTAATAATCCTTCAGTCTAGTTATCTTAATTCCCATGTTGCAGGTGAAAACACTGAGTTTCAAAGAGATCTATCAAGATTTCCATGAAAAAAAAGTTATTAATCTCCCTTATCATCACTTTTGCCTATGGACTCCTTATTTATGGAAGTGGATACCTATATTTAGGATGAAATATAAAAGCTTGGGTTTTTATTTGGCATGTCTTTTTTTAACATTTCTTTCTAAAAATTCTTATTGTATTTTATGTAATTATTGGTCTGCATTTGAAGATAAATCAGGAAATAAAACTTTCTTTACCACCACTAGGTAGAAAAATACTGTGCTAGAAGACAAAATCATTCACTAGAAGGGCTAACCAGAGAAATTATAACATAAAAATAAAAAATAATAATTAGAAGAGTATTAAGGGAAAAGTGGTAAAAACTGGAGTGAATTCAATTTATGATAATAGATGTTACTTTTTAACATGTTTGTTGGTGTAAAACACATAGGTATCATATACACAGAACTTCTTAACATAGAGGGAATCCCACCTTATAAATAGGCTTCGATTTTCCACCTTACACCATTCTGGCATTATGTTAAACACTATGAGAGACATGGAGTGATAGAAGACTTTTGTATTCAGGAGTGAATAAAGGGGAGAGGGTGGTATGCACAGATCAGGGAATATAACTATAATTAACCCTGAACATTTACTTTTCATTAAATTATTCCATTAGTTTTGTATTCGTTCATTCACTCAACAAAGAATTTATATATTTATCTATACAATTATCTATAGCCACTAAGGAAACCAGTATGGACTTTCCATAATAAGTTAAAAATAGAACTATCATATGATCCAGCAATCCTACTTTGGGGTACATATCCAAAGGAAATGAAAATAGCATTATTTACAACAGGCAAGATATGGAAACAATATAAGTGTCACTTAATGGACAAATGGATAAAAAAAAAAGATGTGATATATATATAAACACATAATGAAATATTATTCTGCCATGGGAAAGAAGGAAATTCTGGCATTGAAGACAATATGGATTTTGAGGGCTCATGCTAACTGAAATAAGCCAGACAGAAAAAAACAAATACTGCATGATATTATGTATGTGTGAAATCTAAAAAGAAAAACAAACAAAAAATCCAAAACACAGAAACACAAAACTCATAGAAACAGAGAGTAGAAAAGCAGTTGCCAGAGATGGATCCATCTCTGGTAAGAGGGAAAAGAGGGAGAACTTAGTTAAAGGGTACAAACTTTCAGCTACAAGATAAAAGAAGTCTGAGCATCTAATGTGAAACATGGTAACTATAGACAACAACACTGTTACATAACTGAAAATTGCTAAGACATTAGAATTTAAATATTCTCACCAAAAACAAAATAAAACAAACTATCGTACCTCAGGGATAAATTATTAACATTTTTGTGGGATTCCTTCCAGTTTTAATTTTGTATATATACATATGTTCATATGCACACATGTGTATATCTTGTTATATATATATATATATATATATATATATATATATATAATTTAAGGACCCTTTGTCATCTTATAGATCATGAACAGTTTCTTAATCATTTAATAGTCTTCTATAATGCCATTTTAATAGCTATATATTTTTCCAGTACATGTGTGTATATGTGTACATGTGTACTATTAATTTAATAATTTCTCTGTGTTGGGTATTTACATCACTGTCAACATTTCACTACTATAAAAATGTTGTATTAAGCATACTTGAGGTGAACATGAACATATCTGTAAATTCTTCTTGTGAGGAGTCCCTAGAAGTCTAATTGTTACATATGATATTTTGCACAGTTTTCTGGTTTCTAATATACATTGGTATTTATATTCCTAAATCACACTACAGAAAAATTTGAACTTTTTTTTCAAACCAGCTGTTAAACATGAGTGTCAATTTCTTCACGCGCTTGTGAACAATGGGCACAATTAAAACTGTTTTAAACAACAACAAAACAAAATTTAAAAACTAAGGGAGAGTTTGCCCATTTACACTTTTCTTTTTTTTTTTTTTTCCATTTACACTTTTCAAACAAATTCCTACTGGCACATATATCTTTTTCTTTATATATAGTACATGAATCTCTATAGTATATCTCTATTCTCTCTCTCTCTCTTTTAAATATTTTATTTATTTATTTATGAGAGACACACACACAGAGAGAGAGAGAGGCAGAGACACAGGCAGAGGGAGAAGCAGGCTCCAGGGAGGGAGCCTGACACCGACTCCCTCCCGGGTCTCCAGGATCACACCCTGGGCTGAAGGAGGCGCTAAAACGCTGAGCCACCCAGGCTGCCCTCTATTTTTATCTTTGTCTCTGTATATTTAATATGTATTCTTATATCACTATTCCTCATTGATGAACACCTAAGCTCCTTACTCTGAAGTCCTAGGTTCCTCTGTTCCACATATTGGTTTCTGGGCTTTCAGTGACTCCGGGTCACCAAACTTTTCTACAATTGTCTGGTGAATTAAGTGGAAGGTATTTCATGAAAGAAAGGTGGGGGATGAAGATGAGAGTGGAAAGGAAGGCTGGTGGAAAAATCTTAGAAGGTGCAAAATTGGGAAACCACAGGGTTTGTGGCTGCTAGGGAGCCTTTTAGTGGAAAAAAAGGTTTATTTGGAGAATAAACCTCTGCAGAGAAGTGGTTCTGATGGAAGCAAAATTGCTAATTCACTCCTGAGCAGAACTCCCCAGACTCAGAGTTAACTAAAGAAAGAAAGAAAAAAAGTTCTACATCTGCTTGCATAAAATTATTTATAACTCAAAGTAGTGTTTGGAATTTCACCAAGAAAAAAATTATTATGGTTAGCGTGTACCCAATTTTCCAATACAAATAAACAGAAAGAGTTTGAGGTTATTAATCAATCATGTGTTGATACAGGTAAGTTTATGCTTATTGTTTTTTTCCCCTGACAAACATAAACTAAGTTACTCTGCAAAAAGAAAAATTGTGATTTGCTCTGAGTTTGCTTCTTGGAATGTGGATTACAGAGATATGTATTCTAATTATTCCCAGTGTAGGGATCTGAGGAAATTTACTGGACACTGGGAAGGAAAGCACCAGCATTGTAAGAAAATTGGAGAGTGATATTGTTGTTTCCAGAATTAACATGTCTTATTTCAAAACTGCCCCTAAATTTGTTGGTATGGGAAAGAAAAAAAATAGAGAGAGAGAGAAAACAGCACCTTCTCTGAGGTTCTAGATACCTGGTCCTGTCACTCAAAATACAGGTAATTATAATTATAATTTGAGAAAGTTAAATGACCTGGACTTCCTGGTAAGGCCTGTTTCTCTATCATTTGTAATAAGCATTCTATGGAAAGACGTCGTCCAATATTATATCAATGGATTTTTTTGTCTATTCCTGCTATTTCAAACAGCAGTTGTAATTCTTAATGGTGTTACAGAGAAAACAAAAGTCCCTTCCCATAAACAAGAAATTTTCAACCTGATTTTTAAGCGGACTGCTAATTGGAATATAAAGCATATTAAAATATGATGGGGACTCCAAGTGCCAGGAAAGACCAAAAGGGGGGCAAACTATTGGTTTATACATCAAATCTCAGGACACATCTTCAGCAAAAATCAAGGTCTCTGTGTATTTATGTGTGGTTTGAACAAGAAGACATCATACTAATTCAGAGCATAACTTTTTACTGGACGAAGACAAGTAATTTCTTTTTCAGTCATTAACCAAATAATAAATTATTTAAATAGGAGGTATTTAGATCCTGTTCACAGGTATGTATGTAGAGACTACCTATTTGAAAACAAGCCCTTTTTTGTGGGTTGAAAAGCCTTTCAACCCACAAAAATAAGCCAATCTCAATATTCTAACTACTCTTTTGTCTTTTATGCTAGCTGTTTTGAGATATATTTCATTAAGGTGAGTATTTTTCTCAAACGGATAAAATGAGTGAATAATGTTGGAAAGCAAGGGCAAAAGTAGCAATTATTTGAAAAAATGGCCTGTAGGGTGAATTAAATAGTTATATATATATATATAATAAAATGATCAATGATTTTTTGGAAAGAAAATTTTTCATTTGCTGATGTATGATTCTCTGTAATCTCTATTCCTAAAAAGACTACACCTGTAAATGGGGCTTCTGTCCAGCAGCCAAACACTTTAGATTTCTTTTTTTTTTTTTTAAACTACAGGTCAGAATCCAGAGTGTAAGTGTGAATGTGTGTGTCTGTGTGTGTGTGTGTGTGTGTGAGAGAGAGAGAGAGAGAGAGAGAGATGACAGAGACAGAAACAGAGATAAAGAGAGAGAGAGAGAGAGAGAGAGTGAGAGTGAGAAGGGGTGGAAGGAGAAAGAGAAAATATTTTGTTGCATTCCCCTATACAATGCAGTGCATCTTTGTTCTTTATTTGATTGCTATTTTATTTTCCTCCTCTCCAGTACCACATCGCTTTTTGTTTCTTTTTTTCCTCTGGGTATCTATATGTCGGCATATCTAACAACACTTCTTCACATTTGAAAGATGAGAAAATTACTAAATCCGCAAGTCCTTATATCTCATATAGCATCTGGCTTATATGGTATCTAGCAAATGAACCTAAACACCTTTAAGAGCTTAATAGTCTCTTTTTCTCCTAAATTTTAAAATTATTTCACAGTAAAACATTTTGGTATTTGGGAATGCATTTTAAGCTTCCCATTGAAAATCACTGAATGTATATCCATCACCTATGTATAACAAACTAAGCCAGAATGTTTTATAATTACTATTAAAATGGAAATCCCTAAGAATTAAAAATTTGAGACTTCCTTCTGTAAAAGTGATTAATTAAAATTTTGATCCTGAGTTTTCCTGATTTAATTTTTTCATAAATAGACAAATAGATATTTATATGATCTGCCAACTTCAGCTTCAGTATCTAGGGGGAAGTTGCCAGACAGGCATGTAATAATCATATTGGTCAATCTAGCTTGATTGCTTTCTTCCAGCAATGGGCAGTTGTAATTTCCTATCACATTTATAGTCAGTATATTTGAGAAAGGGCAAAATAGGTTAATGAAATCATTATAATTTCATTCAAATGATATATATTTTAAAAGCTCAATTAAAGAAACAGATACCAGGGCACCACATTTTATTTTGCCTTATGGAGACCACTTTGCTGTAGTACCTGTAAAAGATACTGAAAAAAACACATTTACCAGTGCTGAAATGAATGTGAAGTCATTATCATTACTAAACATATCCATAAAGTAAATTTATTGTGAAAAGGGATGATGGTTTTTTTTTTTTGAAATTCATTTGTTCTTTCATCTATTCAATGCATGTTTTATCAAATTCTACTCCTTTTAAGATGGCATAACTGGTTTTAAAAGAGTACTCAGGGGATCCCTGGGTGGCGCAGCGGTTTGGCGCCTGCCTTTGGCCCAGGGCGCAATCCTGGAGATCCAGGATCGAATCCCACGTTGGGCTCCCGGTGCATGGAGCCTGCTGCTTCTCCCTCTGCCTATGTCTCTGCCTCTCTCTCTCTCTCTCTCTCTCTCTCTCTGTGTGACTATCATAAATAAATGAAAATTTAAAAAAATAAAAAAAAATAAAAGAGTACTCAGAAGTTAGACTAAGCCAGAATTTAACATCATTGCTTATTATTTGTTTGATTTTAAGCAAGGTAATAAGTTTCTTTAATGATAAGTTTCTTTGTAAGATGGACATATTGATGTTACTATCCTCATTGTAATAAGGGAAAGAAATAAATATAAAACTACAGTGATATACAAGATGTTAATAAATTTTATTATCATTTTTATTGTTATTATTATGTTGCAGCCTTTAGAGCTGTGGAACAGGTAGAGTTGAATAGTATATTCCCTTCCCCTCAGCTTACTGGTGTCCAGGTAAGAAAGCAGAGAGATAATATTAATATGGTAATATTGTGTCAAGATATGACCTAAACACACTTTATCTAAATTAACTCACTTATATTGTCAATGATTGTATGAGGTGAAATTTGTGGGTGTCCCCATTGTACAGACAAAGAAATAGTATCTCCAAGTTATACAGCTAGTTAAAGCTGAGTTGGGGGGCAACTGAGTGGCTAGGGGTGCCTGAGTGGCTCAGTTGGTTAAGCGTCTGCCTTCAGCCCAGGTCATGATCTCAGGGTTGGGATGGAACCCTGCATTAGTCTCCTTGTTCAGCAGGGAGTCTGCTTCTCCCTCTCTCTCTCCTTCTGCCTCTGCCTACCACTCCTCCTCCTTGTGCTCTCTCTCTCTCTCTGTCAAATAATTAAATAAATAAATAAATAAAGTCTTTAAAAAATGCTGAGTTGGTATATGAATCGAGGCAGTCTGGATTCAGAGTCATTGTCTTTGTGTTTGTTTAATCCTTAACATTATAACTGTATGCTTCCTAATTCATACTACCTATGAACCCTTGATTCTTTGGATTAGAACAATACCTAGAAAAATCTGAGATACTTCAGAATCTTTCTATCAGTACTCTATTCATGGCTATGAAATCTCAGGTAATAACCATAATTTCTTCCCATAAAAGAAAGAGAAATGGCTGTCCCCAACCACATTCAGTGTTTTTCTTCTAGTTATAACTCAGCCATCAGGATATCGGTCTCTGCACACAAAATAACCCAAATTTCCAGAGTGAAAAGGATTTTCTCCATATTTTACAATTATTCTAACATCCCTTGCCCAAGATAAGCAAAATCCATAAGGGCATTCGGCCATGACCTTTCCCCCAAACACTACTGCTCCTTCTGGCACAAATAATCCATGTTCTTCACCCAAGTCATTTATTGCACATTTGCTCTGGACCCAGCAGCAGGAAGATAATGAGAGAAATTCAACGCTACTATCCCCACCTTCTGGAAGCTTACAACCTTTTTAAACAAATATGCAACCATAATGTATGACCTCATTATGGCATCATGAAAAAAGAATAATATCTATGTCCAAAACAAACTTGCATATATGTAAAATGGCACTTGGTTATAAATATAGTGCGTTCTGCTTATTTTAGAATTATTTTCTGCCCTCACTCAATGATAAAGAATCCAGACATTTTTCATTTCCATAGTGGGGCAGGGGAGGCATAATTCCTATTTCATCCTTATAGAGACAATGTATTTTCTGGGGAATTCCAGGTTTATGGGAGTATATTTTGACTTTAAAAGAAAATTGTTTCTCTCTTGGCAACACTTTAGACACCAAATATGTAGATTTTCTACACCAAGAAATTCTCCAATTTTCTGCAGATACCAATTACATGTCCTACAATTTATTTTAATTCCGTTACTAACTACCCAGGATCAGTATGCAGACCCCAATGATTAAAGCTTCAGACTGTCCCACCTCAAACACCAATCACAAGTAGTGGGTCCCCAGGTTACCCACATTTTTGCTGGAATTGGCTACAAATCAGAGATTCTTTTTTAAAAATAATTTATTTATTTATTTGTTTGTTTGTTTGTTTTAGAGAGAGCACACATACGCACAGGTGGGTGTAGAGGGAGAGGATCTTGAAGCAGATTCCCAGTGAGCACACAGCCTGACATGGGGACTACATCTCACAACCATGAGATCATGATCTGAGCCAAAACCAAGAGTTGGTCACTTAACCCACTGAGCCACTCAGGAGCCTCTACAAATCAGGAATTCTTATCCCTCCTCAGGTTTGATAATTTACCATAATGGCTCACAGAGCTCAGATAAACACTTAATTTACTGTTACCGGTTTATTATAAAATATACTATAAAGGATAAAAATGAATAGCAAAGAAGTGTATAGGGGGAGCTCCAGAAGACTCCCAAGATGAGGAGCTTTTTCCCTATAGAACTGGGGTGCACCACCCTCCCAGCATGTGGATGTGTTCAATAACTTTGAAGGCTCTCTGAATCCCATAGCTTAGGGATTTTTATGGAGGCTTCATTACATGGGCATGATTAATCATTAACTCAGTCTCCATTCCCTTTCCCCTCCCCAGAGGATGTGAGGATAGGGATGAGAGTTTGATGCTTCTAACCATCACTTCATCTTTATGGTGACCAGCCCACATCCTGAAACTATCCAGGAATCCACCAAGAGTTCCCACACTAGAACAAAAGATACTTTATCACATAGGAAAGATCAAGGGATTTAGGAGGACTGTGTAAGGTATTCCTATCACCCCATTACTCAGAAAATTACAAGGATTTCAGGAAGTCTGTGTCAGGAACTAGGGACAGACACTACATATATATTTCCTATTATATCACAGCCTCTTCACCATGGTTAGATGCAGTAACCATAAAGGAACCCTGCTCAGCTCTAACTTCAGAAGAACTTGCTGGAAGATTTTGTTTATTTGATAACCTCCAGCAGCCATACCTTCAGCTAAGTCATTACATTCATAGGAGACTGTGGTTTTTACTGGCTCTCTTAGCTGTTGATGGAGCACAAGGAAAGAGGAGAGTCATTTTGGTTGATGCAGGACCCTTCTAACAGTAAATCTTTGCTTGGAGCTTTTTGTAGGGTTGATCAAGACTTTCTGAGAACTATACTTCATCCTAAGTCTCTTCCCCATCCAATCATTGTCTTTCTTTTTTCTTTCAAAAATCATTGTTTGAAGCTCCTTCTCCCTATCCTTACTCTCTCCCCTATTTATCTTTCACAGTTGGTTATGTTATCCTCGTGTCTGTTTCCAGGAGGATCCAAACTGTCAGCAGGTCTTCCATTTTATTTGTGTCCTATAAGAAACATGAAATGAAGTCTGCAAACCAAAGTGAAAGCTCTCTCAGTTGAACAAAAGAATAGCTTCAGGGATCACCTACATCATTGGCTTCCCATTTTCATGTAAGTTTTGACATAAGTACTGTGTACTTACCTGTGGTATCAAGAATGCACTTAATATTGAATTACAATTAAATATGCTACCCATTAACTTCAGTTTTTACTGTGATTTTGTTCATGTATTTTGAGCAGAAATGTGGTGGAGGCTTAATCTACTTTCTTCTCTGATAATTTATAACTACATGCTAGCTCTCACAACTAAATGGAATTAAAAATAACATTACCAGGTGATTAAAGGGAAACAAAGAAAAATTGCAACTATTTTAAAGTGGTGGTTCTGGACTTTTTGTTTGTTTGTTTTTTGTTTGTCTGAACCTAGACTTCTGATAAGGGCAAAAAACAATCCTTTTTAAAATAATCTTTTCCAAAGATCAAATAATTTTCAAGGATGAAAATGAACAAATTCATAAATCAGAAAAAAACACAAGCAAACCGGGATGCCTGGGTAGCTCAGTGGTTAAGCGCCTGCCTTCAGCTCAGGGCATGATCCTGGAGTCCAGGGATGGAGTCCCACATCAGGCTCTCTGCAGAGAGCCTGCTTCTCCCTCTGTGTCACGCACGCTGGGGGCGACAACCGTCCAGGGATGAGAGTAAGGGAATGAGGAAAAGAAAAGAGACATAAACAGAGTGGGAGCAGGGGGACATATGGCCGGATTCAGCCACAATGCCACCTTTATTTGTATTATTCACTCTTTTATAAAGCAGGGTTGTTTAACAAGCAGGATATTTTAAGCTTAGTTCTCCAGACATGTCCTTTTACAGTAGACAGCAACAGTATGCGTCCTTGAGCCACAAGCCTTCAACAACAAGGGTGAGACAGGTGGGCCGAGGTTGGAAGAGTCAACAGAGAGCCATTGCTTGATCCATTAACCCCTTCCTGGCATGCGGCTCAGGTGGGCCGTGGTTGGAAGAGTCAACTGAGAGCCAATTGCTCGATCCATTAACCCCTTCCTGGCATGCGGCTCAGGTGGGCCGTGGTTGGAAGAGTCAACTGAGAGCCATTGCTCGATCCATTAACCCCTTCCTGGCAGGCAGCTCCCAACATATGTTCCCTCGCCAATTTATCACAAACTAAAGTGGTTTAAAACAATTAAATTTTATTATCTTATGGTTCGAGAGGTCAGAAGCTCAACATCAGTCTCACTGGGCTAAAGTCAAGGTGTTGGTAGGACTAGTTCCTTCTGGAGGCTCTACAAGAGAATCTATTTCCTTGGCTTTGTTAGTCTTAGAGGCTATACGTTTTTTCTTGAAATGTGGTCCCCTTCTCTATTTTCAAATACCATATGATTTCACTCATGTGGAATTTAAGAAACAAAAGAGGTGAACATAGGGAAAGGGAAGGAAAAATAAAATAAGATAAAAGCAGAGAGGAAGGCAAACTATGAGATGCCTAACTATAGGAAACAAACTGAGAGATACAGAAGGAGAGGTATATGGGGAATGGGGTAACTAGGTGATGGGCATTAAGGAGGGCATGTGATGCAATGAGCACAAGATGTTATGAGCAATTGATGAATCACTAAATTCTACATCTGAAATTAATAATACACCATATGTTAAATTAATTGAATTTAATTTTTAAAAAGTGTAATGACATTATATTTCCTTCACTGACAATTTCTTTTGTTACATTGCCATCTTTTATTTGACTTTCCTGCATCTCTCTTATAAGGACCCTTGTAATTACATTGGGTACACAGGATAATCAGGATAATCTCAAGATCCTTAAATTAGTTACATCTATAAGGCCCCTTTTGCCAGGTAAGGTAACATATTCATAATTTCTGGGGATTAGGACATATGCATCTTTGGGGAGGATATTATTCAGCCCATCATAGGCCAGGTGATGATTATTTTTAGCATTTTCTGCCAAGAGGCAAGGTTGAGTATATTATGTAGATACTTATATAACAAGATAGAAAACACTTGTCCTGCCTCATTTTCCTGGGATGAGTCATCCCAGATGGTGGGCCTGTTTTGGCTCAAGTGGAAAAATTCTCTGGAAAAAGAACTGGGCAAGAGGGGTACCTGGTAGTGGGAAATGCTGGCTATCTCCTCATCAGTTTCATTCTCTATCCAAGGAATCCCTGCATTTCCTTCTCTTCTCCTAAAGAGTTTTCCAAACCCAATTTGGGCAGTTGGACAGAGATGAGGTGACATTCAGAGCTCCTGATACTCAGCCTGAGATTCCAAAGCTAGGTGTCCAACAAAAGTTGTCAACATGGAGAAGTGCCAAATGTGAAGGTGGCCACTGGCACAGACCCCATGCAGGACTATGGTGCAGCCATTGGCCAGGGTGACAGGTGCTGGGAGCATAGGGAGGGCATCTAAACTTGGTTTCTGTGGCTCACAGTGCCAGACTGCTGGAATGGTGCCCCTGACTGCAGGGGGTACCAAAATAGGTGATGTAGCAGGTTTTACCTGAGGGCTATAATTTCCTAATTTGTGTTGTACACCATATTTCAGAAGTTACTGTTGGATTTGAGCTCCAGTTGCCTATAGCAATGACCTGCTCATATCTGTATGCTCTATTTACTTCCTTCCCTTCCCTATATCATTTTCTGCCCACCCCCAACCCGTGCAATGCTTCCTGAAATAACTTCCCAAATAAACTACTTGCACTTAAATCTTTCCTTTGGGAGTACTGCTGGGATAACACAACTAGAATATGCTATGACCAGAAATGGTAACGACAATGTTTTTAAAAGTCACTTCTTTTTGTCAAATATATATCAATTATAAACTTAATTTTTCATGTAATATCAGGTTTTTAGTAGCTGGAAAAACATGCGCTTTCCCTCCAAACACCTTTGTGTTACCCACTTTTTCCAAGTGTGTTTGTTTGCTTATTGTCTTTGTACTGTATATAGATGAGAGAATACAGTAATATTAATAATGCAAAAATCTATGGAGGATTGCTAAATGAAGTAAACAATAGAGGGAGAAATTCTCTAGAAATACCAGAAAATTAATGATGACTAAAAGACCACTCTGCATTGCAATTTGTTGATTGACCTCTAATACTTGAAAATCATTCCAGAAGAATGAAGAGCTAGTTGTGTTTTGCCCACTTGGCAAGATATTTTCTAAGTTCACTAGTACTGCTCTCCTGAAAGCCTGAATAATGTTTCTCCAGTACAAAGTCAAAATGCAAACTGGAGGTCAGAAAAAATGTTTGTTTCAATCAGATGAAAGGAGGTACTATTTTAAAACCACCTTCTTATTTATAAAGAAGGTATTTTCCTGTCCTAAGGCAAAAAAAAAAAAAAAAAAAAGGCCAGGGATGGAATATTCAGGAAAATAATTTATATATTTCAGGTATGATTTAACCTGTTTTGGTGAAAAAATAAAATCTGGATTTTTATCCACTGCCAAGGAACACTGTATATACTTTTTTTTCTTCCAAAAATATGTAGCTAAGTGCAAGAATAACATACATTTTACAAGTTTTAACTAGTCAAGCTAACAGTTTTCACAACATATCTTCTTCTAATATAATTACAAGGAAACATTTCATGTAGTGTGATTGTCACTAGAAAGATTCCAATTTAACTATAATAGCATTAGTGAGTAACCGGGCATGGAAATGAGCTGTACAAACTAGCACCATAAGGAAAAGATTTTATATCCACACTATTTAGAATGGGATCACTACTATCTTTGTGTCTCTGTGATTCCTAAGTTTCTCAGGTAAAAATAAACTTAACATAGTTAAACAAATAACATTTAAAATGAAAAATTCAAGTTTCTATTGAGTCAGAATTTGAGGCAAAGATACAATTAATGTTTCCTTTACCTACACTCTCCCCCATACACACATAACTAAAATCAATTAAGACCTATCGTCTCAATTGATAGTAAATTTCATATAGACTAAAATATGCTCATCCATTTTAAGCTATTCTTTTGTCTCAGATTTCCAGCACACTTGGTTACATACAGGTATAGATATAGATTAAGACTACATAAGGTATCTGCAATATAGGGACTTATGCAGATATGAACAAAGTGATGGAGGTAAATATTAATTGATTAATATTAATATTAATAATTAATTCTAATAACTTTTTGACGTATGACAAGGAGGTAATTCCCAAACTGGGAAACATTTTCATTATCTTTCCAACCCATGCATTCTGAGAGGTAGTTTTAATAACATATACCACTAATATAATACATTTGACTGTTTATTGATTGATTGATTTTTGTTTTATTTTATTTCTTTTTAAGTAGGCTCCACACCCAGCATGGAGCCCAACACAGGGCTGGAACTCACAACCCTGAGATCAAAACCTAAACTGAGATCAAAAGTAGGTCGCTTAACTGACTGAGCCACCCAGGTGCCCATAAGTTTGACTATAAAAAAATAAATGAAGTATTGTTTCTCTAAATCAAACCATAATAATTGAAGGGTACTAAATTTCAGTCTGTAGTGAGCTATTAATTAAAGATGAACATATCTGTGTATTTCAACAGAGCAGAAGGTGTTGAATTTCAGGAAATTTGCAGGCCTAGGAGATATTTGCATTTTTAAAAGGAATCACAAGAAACACTATTGTATGAATTTTACACCCACGGATCTCCTAAATTTTAAAATGAAACCAATAATGTGTCTTGTTCCAAAAGTATGATTGACTTAATGTGTTGAAGTTTTTTGTTTTTAATATATATAGTTTTTCCATGACCAATTAGTTGATATACAATGGCCTGTGTCTTCTCCTACAGTATGTGATACATTTTTGGTGAACATGCACTATATTTGCTGCTTCCATAATAAATCTTCAAGTTATCTAACAGAAAGATGTTTATACAATGGGTACAGATGGTATAGACTGACAAATTTTTAGACATTACTTCTTAACACAGTGTCTTTTAACACAGCTTCTCTGGAATGTTGCATATAGGAATTCTAGTTAGAGAAAACATATGTAAACTATGTCTTATAATAAAAGGTAATTTTTTAATCTTTATATTTGTTGTTTAAAATGGGATTGCTAATGTCTCTGTTTCAGCCTTTATGCTAGTTTTATTTTTTGAGATGTAATTAACTACAATAAAGTCTAATTTATAGTTAGAATTTGGTAAGTTGTGACAATATATAAACCTGTGAAACAATTAATACAATCAGGATATTGAACCCATCTCCATAAACTACAAAAATTTGTGTCTTCCCTTGGTAATCACAGTTCCCAACCAAGCTACCTCCAACCTTTCCTAGGCAATAACTGATTTTATTTCTGACATCTTTTATTGGTTTGAATTTTCTAAAATTTTCTTTAGTTAGATCCTATAGTATATGCTTTTTTGTGTGTGTCTTATTTTTTTTAAGATTTTATTTATTCATGAGAGACACACACAGAGAGAGAGAGGCAGAGACATGAGCAGAGGGAGAAGCAGATTCCCTGGGGGGACCCTGATGTGGGACTTGATCCCAAGAACCCAGGATCATGACCTCACCCAAAGACAGATGCTCAACCGCTGAGCCACCCAAGTGCCCCTCAGTTTTAAGATATTATGAATAATAATATTATGAATATTATGAATAAAACTATGAACAATTTGCATATAAATCTTCGTATAGGTATTGCCTTTTTTTTTCCTCTCAGGTATATGTCTCAGATAACACAGTAGTGTTATGTTTAACCATTCAAGGTTGAAATCTTACTATTTTTGTTTCCATTTTTCCATGTGTTCTTTGTTGCCTTTTTCTTCTCTTTAATTTATACTAATTGGATATTTTTATGAATTCACATATCACTTTTGTTCACCAATTAACTATAAATACTTATTTTAGTGATTGCAGGTTGATGGTAATATGTTTAACTTTTCAACACTTCAAGGAATATTAAACCATTTCATGTAAAGTGTGAGAACCTTATAATAGTATACTTCCATTTCTATCCTCATGGCCATTTGTTTTGTTGTCATACATTTATTTCCCCATATGTTATAAACTCCACACCACATTGTTATTATTTTTGCTTTAACGGTAAATAAGCATTTTTTCCAATATTTAAAATTGTCGTAAAATATACATGATATATTAAAATTGACCATCTTGAGGGGATCCCTGAGTGGCTCAGTGGTTTAGTGCCTGCCTTCGGTCCAGGGCAAGATCTCGGAGTCCTGGGATCTAGTCCTGCATCGGGGTCCCTGCATGGAGCCTGCGTCTCCCTCTGCCTGTGTCTCTGCCTCTCTCTCTCTCTCACTCTCTCTCTCTCTGTGTCTGTCATGAATAAATAAAATCTTCAAACACACACACATACACACAAACACACACACACACCTCCCTGTTTATCTACAAGGGCTGTGCAAATTTGCATTCTGATCAACAGTGCACAAGGGTTCCAATTTCCTGGAAAATATCCCATGTACACTTGAAAAGAATGATTGTTATTGGGTAGAGAACTCTATATATATGTTTGTTAGATGTAACTGGTTTAGTTGTGTGGTTGAAGGCCTCTGTTTCCTTCTTCCCTCTCCAAAGAAATCTCTTCTGATTTTTCTAATCATCATTGAGAGTGAAGTATTAAAGCATCAAACTATTATTGCAAAACTATTTCTCTAAGGTTTCTTCCAAGAAGAAAGATTAGATTACCAAGGGAAGACAACCTTGGTTTATATATTTTCATTGTTATTAGGTATATAAATGTTTATAATTTTGTATCATGATGTATGAACATTAATATATAATGTCCCTTAACTTTTATTACATTTGATTTAAAGTTTATTTTTTCTAGTGTTACTATAGCCACCCTCTCCTCTTTTGGTTACTATTTGCAAGGGTTTTTTCCATCTTTTCACTTTCCACACATTCGTGTCTTGGATCTAAAGTGAGTCTCTTATAGACAGCAGATAGTTTAACCATGTTTTAACCCATTCAGCCATTCTCTATGTTTGGATTGGAGAATTTAATCAATTTCTATTTAATGTAATTACTAATAAAGACTTCTGTCATTTTGCTATTTGATTTACATCAAATATGTCTTATAGCTTTTTTGTCCCTCATTTCTTGCATTACCATATTCTTTCATGTTTAGTTGATTCTTTTAGTGAAACATTTAAAGTCCTGTCTAACCCCCTTTTGTGTGTATTCTAAAGCTATTTTATTTGTGAATACTATGAGGATTATATTTAAAATTATACCTGAAACTATAATATGCTAATTTGAATTTGTCAATACTATATGAAAGCTCTGCTCCTTTATAGCTCTATCCCTATTCCTTTCAGGTGCTGATGTCACAAAATTACATCTTTATATGCTGTATATCCAAAACCGTAAGTTGATATTTTTTGGAATTCACCAGTTTTTTAAATTATGTAGCAAACAAAATGTGGAATTACAAACCAAACTTCCAATGATACTTTTAGACTAATAATTGTATTTTAAAAAGTTTTCATTTCTTAATCATATAAAAAACAGAAAGTAAAGTTACCAACTATTGTTACAGTAGTAATAGCTTTTGTAATTGCTTATATATTTATGTTTCCTGAAATCCTTGTTTCTTCATACATCTTTCAGTTACCATCTATTATATTTTCCTTTTGACATTCAAGACTCTAGTATTTCTTGCAGAGCATGTGTACTGGTAACAAATTCCCTCAGATTTTTATAAGACAAAAATCCTAATTTATGACATTTTTGAAGTACAATTTTTCTGGATATATTATTCTTGGTTTATACTTTTTCTTCCTTTAGAACTTGGAATATATCAGCTCAGTTTCTTATGGCCTCCAAAATTTCTGGTGAGAAATCTGCTTATAATTTTAGTGAAGATCCCTTATATGTGATAAGTCATTTCTCTTTTGTTACCTACAAGATTCTCTGGTTTTGGCTTTTGGCAGTTTGATTAAAATGGGTCTTGATATGGGACTTTGAGTTTATCCTGCATAGATTTGGTTGAGCCTCCTATACTGGCTTGAATAGTAATCTCCCAAAATATATATCCACTCAGAACCCATGCAGGTGACTTTATTTGAAAGTGGTGTCTTTGTAGATACAATCAAGTTAAGATGAAAACATAGTGGATTAAGGTGGAGCTTAAATCCAATATGACTGGTGTTCTCATAAGAAGAAAGAGATTTAGAAACAAATCCAAAAGGAGAGCACCATGTAAAGACAAAGGCAGAGAGTGGAGTGATCTATCTACAAGTCAAGTAATTTCAAGAATGGCCAGCAACCACCAGGAAAAAGGAGAGAACCTCCAGTCACCACCAATCTTGTCAACACTTTAATTTGAACTTCCAATCTTCTGAATTATGAGAAAATAAATTTTTGTTGTTTTAAGCTACCCAATTTTTAGTAGTTTGTTACAGTGGCCCTAAGAAACTAATAAAAATCCCCTTAGTCTTTAGATGCATAAGGTTGCAGCTGAATTTGGAACTTCAGTTGCAGACCTGTTGGAATATGTTTCTTTCACAAATTAGAATAGCAAATTAATGGAATCCTTATTTCCTAGTGATGAAGTTTAGGTAATGTGAGATTATATAGTGTCATGGTGTTTGAAAAATGTATGAAGAGTTTTAGGTTTATGTAGATGTAAACTCGGGGTCCTTGCTTTCTGTTGCCCTTTTAAGATGCGTCTAGGGTTACTGTACAAAAAGAAGGACTTTCCAGAGAGTGGAGACAAGGATAAAGAAGAAAAGATCTGAGAGCTATTTCTAAGGAGGAAAAAATGGCCTACCCCAATATTGAGTCCCTCCCTTATGTTTTCCAGAAATATTTCAGGATTTCTATGAGCCATTGTCTGCTATAAGCTTATCACTCTTACTCTTCCTTAAAATACTTACTTATTATGACTATCTGATATGAATTCACCATAATATTTTAGTTTAAGGAAATAAGTTCATTTTTATTGTATTATTGTCACTGTTACTATTTTCAATAACAAGCTGGCAATTTAATCGGGAGTAGGCAGATATGACTTAACCCACCTGAGTAGAAAAGATAACTCTAAGTTTCTACCAGCTATCTTGCTTTGTCTTTTTGCCAATAGAGATGTCCCAAGCAGAGATTGTTCCTTTAATCACAGTCCATAATGGAAAGGCATATAAAGCATATACACATATAGCTCCTGATTAAAAGTAAATGTACTTAAAATTACTAAAAGTAATGTTTTATGCCACTGACGTTTGGGGCTATTTGTTACCAAAGCAAATCTATCTAAAAACAGTCTTTAAAACTAAAAATGTAACAACTTTTACAAGACTAAGTTTAATGGTTGGCAGATGATTAATGGGTAAAATGAAATTTTGTAAATTTCTTCATCTTTCACAGCTTAGATGGAATATATATTGTTGTAATTGAAGTATCACAAAAAAATAAAAACTAGAACTATTACCATTTAATATTTCTTTCTTAATTCTCTCTCTTATTAGTAGCCTTAAGTAACATTTATTAGATTTAGCAAATGTGTATGCATTGTAATAGGACTTTATGGAAACTCGTATCATGGTTTGGAATCACTTTCCATATTTATGATTTGGAATCATTTTCCACATTCATGATTTTTCACATCCTTGTGATGTGCTCTGCGCAATAAAATATAAGGGAAATCACAGTGGATCAGTTATGCATTTAGGCCTCAAGTGTTATTGAATACCTCTGCATATTTTCTGGAACTCCTTCTATGACTATGAGAGAAAGCCAAAGATAGCTTATTGGAAGATGAGAGACGGGGGGGGGGGGATGCTAGAGCCAGCTCTTATTGACTTGGAGGAGCCAATCATGTGTTATCTTTTACAAACTTCACATTCAGCTAAATCACATCGTCGTTGCTAGACCAAAATTACCAAGGCTGAACACTGATCTGCCTTTCTGAGTCAAAATGTTTTCTCAATGTTATCTCTTTGTATTGGGGTCTTAATTCGGTAAATTTTTTCAACATTTGAAATCACTGAGTTTCTGAAATCTCTATTTTATCTTTTATTCCTACCTGCAAACTGGCCACTTTTTTTCAGTTTGCCTCTTTTTTTTTTAAATGCGTTTCTTAAAGAAATCACCCCAAACTGAAACATACTACCAATGCCAATCTTTAGATCTAAACATTTCTTAGTTATCCAGTCTTCCTTGTAAATTACTTCAAAAAAACAATTTTATCAAATATTTCACCAATGCAGTCTTTAACTTCTGATTAAAGTTGTCTTTTACAATCTGGAGAATTTATAAGCCAATGCCACATACTTTATTTTTTAAGGCAGCACTTTACTTTTGATACTATGAACTGGGAGGTTTGGCTCAACATTATACTCCATCAAGAATATAATTTGGTGACGATTCTACTGTCTGCAGTGATGTAGATTGCTGTGGTAGTGAAAGGGGACATTGCAAACTATGTCCTACTTCTTAGAGGTTTCTATTCTAAGAAGCACATGACTTTATATAATGTGAGGAGTGGCGAAGAATAATACTATCATTTTCTCAAAAAGAGGGAAAGCAAAAATCTACAATAACATTAATGATTACTACGGTAGCTATTAAAAGAAGAAATAATAGAATATCACATATACCAGATCTAAAGAATGACATGATTTGAGGAAGAAAGACATGTGGCTATTTGTTTTGGAGTACAATGATATAATCACATGCAGAGTGCAGAGTGCAATATTGGATGTGAAAAGAGAGCCAGCATCTGGATGCTGCACAGAAACAGTATCAATGACCAGTTAGTCTTAACAAGAGCAGCAGGGTGAAGAAAAGAAAACTACAGCAATATTCATATGAGTAACTACATGTCCTATTCCATTTTGGCATGGAAGGGGGCTCAGAATATCAAGATAACAAAAAGTAAAAGATGTATGCCTCAGTTTCATTCTTGGGATAGCTATCTGGCTAGTTTTGTGGGAAAGAAGGAGGCAAGCATTAAAATGAAAATGAAACTGAAGCTTTAAAGTTGGCCAAATTTTTGTTTATAATTGAAATGACCATAAAATTGGAAATGTGCACAAGACAGGTACTACTGTGGAGTTAGAAGGGAGATTTTAAAATATTGCCGAAGGCAGTGTTTGTACACAAACAAAATAGGTACAGCCATTTCTTATTATTGGTGGGTAGTTATATTCTATAAAGTGACCACACATGCCAAAATAGCAAATACAGAACCACTTTTCCTAAGGATAATGCAGGGATATATTCCTGAGAACTGATCACAACATCTTTATCAACTGATCAATATATAACTTTGTTTTATGTTTCTGTTTAAAAATACTTTCTTTAATATTAATATATATTGTTGATTGATTAACTTTGAATTAATGGCAAATAGCACTATCACTCTTGTCTGAATGGAGCTTACCACATGTATTTTCTTTGTAAGACACATTGTACACTTTTGCACATAGGAACACTAGACAGCACTTAAGCATGATATGGGAGACCGAAAGAAGCTTAAATATGTAAAAACAAAACAAAGAATAAAAACCAAAGTATGACACCAAATAGACTAAGGGATATGGCAGGAAGAAGGATTATTAGGTTGAGACTATTTCACTTACACGTGAGAAATGTTGACCGTACCTTGATTCTAAGGTTTTGTAAAAATGCAAAAGTCTAAGACTCTAAGAAGTGTTGTGAGAACAGAGCAAATAAGATATTTCTGTAGTTGGAGTAGTGAGTTCTAGTTTGGAGTTCAAGAAGAACTTTTCAAAGTTCTTTTCAAGAATAATTTTGAATAAATAATAAATGTATACATATATATTTGTATGCAAATGTATTTATAATTGTAAGAAATCATGAAACGTCAGGAATATAAAAAATGAGCTATCTCTCTTACTCAAGTCCTCCTACTATTCAGAACTCCTTATTGGATGACACATAGTGTTACAAAGAGGGAAGGAATCTAGAAGGACATGGCATTTGAACAGGGCTTTAATAGGTCTTCTGGATTTGGAGAGATGAAGGTGCATTAACAGTGCATTTATAGAGACAGTATGAGAAAATCTCGATTGAGGGGATCCCTGGGTGGCTCAGCAGTTTAGCACCTGCCTTTGGCCCAGGGTGTGATCCTGGAGTCCCGGGATCGAGTCCCACCTTGGGCTCCCTGCATGGAGCCTGCTTCTCCCTCTGCCTGTGTCTCTGCCTCTCTCTCTGTGTCTCTCATGAATAAATAAATAAAATATTAAAAAAAGAAAATTGCCAATTATACATTTAGTGAGAAGTTCTAAGTTACATGATCATATTACAATTCTCTTTTGAATCATGAGTTAAAAATGTCAAGGAGTAGAAGTTATATCAGTGGATCTCAGAAGTGTATTCTTAATTTCCCTTCACTGTTAAAATTGTTCCTTAATATCCCATGAAAATCTTTACCTATTAATTTCATCCTAGTGACTTATTTTAGTAAGAAAAGGATTATATAAGACTACAAGAAAGCCAAATCAAACAGTAAAAAGAAATTAATAAAATACAACCTTGTTTGAATTTAACTGTTATTTCTGATAGTTTCAAAAACCTTTGGGGTTTTAAACAAACTCAACTGAAATAGTTCTACAGTCCCATGAAGTAGGTGCAGGCATTATAATCTCTATATTACAGCTGGGAACCTTGAGGCACAAAGCCATTTAAGCGATATGTCCGAGGTCACTGAGCAAGTAAGTCACTGGTGAGGCCAAAAATAGACTCCCAATTCTTCAGCTAGTTCTTTGTTCAGAAGACCATATTGGTTTTTTTTATTACCCCAAGGATAAAATTTAGCTTTATATCAGAGGATATTTCTTCTTACATGCCAACCAAAAAATCAACATTTAAAAAAATCATTAAATGGGGATCCCTGGGTGGCACAGTGGTTTGGTGCCTGCCTTTGGCCCAGGGTGCGATCCTGGAGACCTGGGATCGAATCCCACATCAGGCTCCCGGTGCATGGAGCCTGCTTCTCCCTCTGCCTGTGTCTCTGCCTCTCTCTCTCTCTCTCTCTGTGACTATCATAAATAAATAAAAATTTAAAAAAATTAAAAAAAATAAAATAAAAAAATAAAAAAATCATTAAATGGATATTAAATCAAATCATATTTCATGCTTGAGATTTTCAAGCTACTCTCAGAAAAGTGTTTTCTTGTTGTTTAAGAGGAAAATACCCATACATAGTTTTTTGCTGTCATCATCTCAATTCATAAAACTTTTCTCCCTCCCCTAAATATTTAATGACTCTATTTAACTATGAGTATGTTCTGGTTTCTGCACAATGAAATGCAAGCCATAGTAACTGGCTTTGCCTCCAGACAGCTGAGTCAGCAAGAAATCAGAGAGCCTATAGAAACCTTTTTATTTCCTATCAGTTTTTCAGAGTTTTAAGCCATTGAAATATATTGAAAAAATCTGGGAGGGAACTAAACCATGCAAATTAACCTTACATCTGCTTTATACAACTCTTGAACCTCCAGATTTGTAATTCCTTATCTGTGGCTGCTCAAACAATTTTCTGGTTCATAATGCTTTCAGTGCCATGGTAGGAAAGGAAAGTGGATTATAGTCTGAAGCACATGTTTGTCTAAAAGTGCTTCTATTTTTCCAGTCATGAAAAGAATATTTTCCCCCTCTTGTGGGAATCCTCGAGAGCTAGAAATTCTATGTTTTAAGTTTCATATCTACGCATATGGATTTTGTGGAAATGATTTTATAAAGTTCAAAGTTGTTAAATATTTTAAAAGAAATGTATGCTCATACACTCTAAAAAAGGACTATAGATATATTTATCTCTCTTTATACAGTATGCGCCTATCACATATAAACTCATATAGACATACATTTACACAAATGTAACATAGGCCATTTTAGAATTACAAGCAATTATAATAATAGATAGCATTTACTAAGAAATCACCTTTTACCAGACACTCTGTGAAAGTTTTTGTATATAATATTTTATTTGTCCTCATTACATTATAGAGTGACTATTATTATTACTTTGACTTACTTAACAAGGAAACTGAGACACTAAGAGCATATGTCAATTGTCCAAAGTTACACAGCTTTTACGTGGGACAACAGTGTTGGAAACACAGGTGGTTTATTTTTCCTACACTGCGTGTGAATAGAAATTATTTGTGGACATGTGAGTAAAATAAAAATGTGTAAAGTCTAGAGCTTTAGTCAAAATTGACTAGATTCATAAACTAAGATCTAGAAAAGAGAAATGTCTTCCATAGGTTGTACAGTCAGTCACCCAGGTCCCAAATCTGGAAAATGGCTCCGATAGCATTGCATTATTGCTCTCACAGTTGTCATAATGAAATGATGTCATAAATTGCAAAACAGGTAGGAACTATCTTTTATATAGATAGCCATTTTTTTTTACATTTTTTCAGCTGAGATAATTTTTAAAATTAGGTAGATGAAATATTTTCCACTTGTTTAGTTTTCTGTTAATGTTTATAAGACAATTGCAAAGGATATATATATATATATAGGGATTTCCACTTTCCTATGGCTAGTGTTCAACAACTTTTCTCCACAGCCATTTATTATTCAAACTCTTTCTCCATAAATGTCACAGAAATAGCTTAAGACACTCGGATATCTGAAATGCTACCATCAGTGCAACATCTTAGTATTTATCTTAGGGTAATCTTTTTTGGTAGGTTTTACACTCTTTACTCTTCCCTTTCTCCTCTGAGTTTGTCTCCATGTTATTCTGGTCACACCTGCAACTTTTAAATGTGCTTCCTCTCACTTCTGTGTGAACAGTTCTTTAACAAATATTGATGTTCTTAATTTTTATTCTATAGCCTACTATTCTTAGTATAAACCACCCCATGGTGGAGGGTGATCATATTTCCCATAATAAACATATTTGGATAATTCTGTATGTGAATGACATGCACACACATACACAACAGAGGACAGTGAACTTCAAATTCCACTTGTTTACTGTACTTTCTCAACCATCCACAAAGAAGGGTACAAAACACATACCAATGATGGTCAGAGGTAGCCCCACAGGGATAGAACACCTATACAGAGGTCGAAAGCTCCAGAATGATTCAGTTATGTGACTGTATCTGGAATAATTTCTTGAAGTTCTATTTTTTAGTAACTATCTTCATGTGGTACTATGTTGATAAAATTTCCTGCTAAAGGTTAATTAAAACAAAACAAAACAAAACAAAACAAAATGAGAAACCAGTTTCAAAAGCTTCTCTGATCTCCCTTGGTTTCTGGACTTACCTCACTTTCCCATTTAAGGCTGACTTGCTACAATTTAAAAGTTTACTCTCAAACTCAACAGTAACATTTCCTCTCTCACCTTCCCAACTGTGTAGCACAGATTAGTCTTACCTTGAGCTAATGAAAGATGGAGTTAAGCAGAGAAAATTATGGTCTGTCTTTCCCAAACTTCCCTTCCCTCCTTTTGTGTACTGAGGCTTGAGTTAGGAAAGGGAACTCCAATATTTTCTTACTCCCTAGCGTGGGATTGCAGTCTTTTCTTTGCTTGATATAATTATTATATTCCTTGTCTATGAGCTCCAAAAAACCATGACAAAGTATTTGTGTGCAGCTCCCCTAGGCATTTTTACATTTGTGGGTTTGGCCCCATCTCTCAGCTGACCCTTAGCTGATGAATTCCTTTAATGTTTAATGTCCCTTTTGTCCCTTCACTCCTCAAATCTGTAGGTGTCATGGCAAGGCTATATCCCCCAATTGTATTTGCCCTTCAAGGTCCCGAGGGACCCTGCAGAATGCTTCCCCTGTATCCTTGGAGAAGGTGTTTCTGCTCCTTCTCGTGTCTGCAGCTTACCCATACGCACACATACACACATTCTCTCCCCCCTCTCTTTCTTTTCTCTTTCCCATTCTCCTTCCTTCTGTTCATTTAGCACAGGAGGATTTCAGCAATCCTTGTTCCAAGCACATGTATAAACAAAGAATGAAAACTGTTTCCTCTTCTTGAAGCCTTTACCAAACTTTCAAAATAAAATTCATAGAGCCCCCTTCCATGTCCCCAAAGTGGGGAGGCTTTCCATGAACAGCAATCTCTGCAACATGTCAACCATAGTATTATTTTCCAATGTTCATTCTATAGTAATTGGTAGGGATGAATGAGCAGGGTTAACGTGTGTCCTTTCTCTAACTGGCACCTCTCAACAATTCCAATTTCTGGTGGTTCTCTGAATTTAGAATGTTAAGTATTTAAAACAAGGTGCCGTCAGCTTACACCATAAGTCCAGAATACAAGAAACCACCCACATTTTGTTACACTGGATCAAAGATGATTCACCAGAGAGAAAGCAGTGGTTGCAAAGGCCCTTAAGTGCCATTGTCTTCTGGCATCTTAACAAACTCTGACTTCATCTTTGACATTTAACTGCTGAAAGTTTTTAAGCCCTGTGTCTTCTGCCCCACAACTGGCTAAGCTGATAAGAAAGGCTGGGTGCTCCCTCCTTTGGCACGAGTAGGAAGTTCCAACCATGCAAGTCCCAGGAACATTCAAGGGAACATTCACTCAAGCAGATCCCTTAATTTCAGGAAAAGCCTAACTGGTCTCTTTTATCTGTTATCTCCAGGCTCTGCTTTTGGACCTGCTCGTGAGATAACCGTTTTTTTTTTTTTTTTTTTTTTTTTTTTTTTTTTTTTAAGAAGGCTTCATTATGTGAGTAATAAACCTTTCTGTATCCTCTCTCTCTGTTTTGTGGGGTTTTTTTTGTTTGTTTGTAAAAAATCACTTTTTGTTTAGGTATCCATGACATGTAACGTCATGTTGCTTTCAGGTGCACACATAATGATTCAATATTTGTATATATCATGAAATGATCATGATGCAGACTCCTGACCGCACTCCTGCCAAGGAAGAGAACCTGCCCCTGAAGCAAGCCCGGGAATCATCCTTATGATGATCCTTTGAGAACGTACCTTGCAGAAACGTAGTAGGCCTGGAGGGAGCTGACTAGTTCCCGATGAAGACGGCCGCCTTGGAGCACTCCCATCCCCAGCTGAGGAAGCTCGACGGGGCGTCAGTTGTCCAACGTGTCGTGGAGGCCAAGCATCTGGGCAGGCAGCCCCAACTGGTCGAGGGTCTGACTAGGGGCCCAGTCACCCCACAGTGCAGCACATCCCTGGACAATGGAGGGAGCCGGTCCTGTCACGGCAGGGAGGTGCCCCTGGAGATCTGGCTGGAAGCCCTGGAGGAGGCTCCCCACATCCAGGACCCGCCCCGTCATCCTGTGCCATGGAGCCGGCCGGCAGGTGCATGTGCTCTGCCTGCCCAGGCCTCCCCACGCAAGCAGCGCGGCCTCCCTGAGGAGAACGCACACGCCGCGAGGACCCGCCAGATCTGGCGTCTTCGGCCCACGGCCCAGACCCGGGCGCTCTCCCCCGGACCGCCAGGAGCGTCTCGTGTGTGGACGAGACCCAGGACAGGCGGCGGCTCACGTCTAGGACACCGCCGAGGAGGGGCGCTGCGTGCGGCCAGCGTGCGTGAGGCGCGTGTGTGACGTGCGCCTGTCGTCCCTGTACGCCGTGCGCGCTGACGTCACGCAGCGCGCCCTCCACGCCGTCACACACGTGGCGCTGCCCCTGTCGGGTGTGGGCCGGGTCCGTGCCAGCCGCTGTGCAGCGCTCAAGCTCGACGTCCTGCCCTGGATCCTGATTCCAGGACGTCAGAGGCCACAAAGGCCTTCACAGCAGGTACTGATTGGGCCCATGGGGGAGGGGACGGCGCACCACACCCTTCTCCTTCGTTTTCTTTTTTCCTTTTCATTTCTTCAGAGGGAAACTGAAACACCTTTTCTTTTCTTTTCTTCTCTTTTCTTTTCTTCTCTTCTCTTTTCTTTTCTTTTCTTTTTTCCACCTTTTCTTTTTTAAATGCACCAAGAGGTTTATCTGTGTGAACAGCTCATATGCATTTCTCATACGGGAAGAGGATGAAGCAGGTACACATGTTCTTTGAACAGAGATTAGAAGGTAGAAACTCCTGTGTGGGGTCACCATAAGCACCCCCAGCTACAGTAGTACCATGGGAATAATAAGTTGGATGTGGTGAAGACTGTGAGGAAAATAAAAAAATAAAAAACCACTTGAATTGAATGTGGCATAATCGGGCTTAATATCCTACCCAAAGTTGAGGTGGCACCAGTGTGGGGGTACATCCCACTCCCACGGGGTGAGTGAAACTGGCTCTGCACGGAGGCTGGCGAGGGACCACTACCACAGTCTCTGGCGGCGGCCGGTTCCTTCTTCTAATGCCTTTTTTGGTAACTTGGTTCTGCTGCCTACTGGCAGGCTTTCACGTGAGCTGCTGAAGGACGGTTTGTGCTTTGAACTGTGTCGCATCGTGCTACATTGGCCGAGCACTGCAGCATCTCCCTGACAGATTCAGCTGACGAACACGGGCAGGTTCTGTTAATTGACATTTAAGGACAGGAGTATGCAATTAGGGGCCTCCTTAACACGGCTGTAGTTCACGTGTGTTGTCTGGGAACTATCCTGGTGTCTCAGGCACGATCCTCTGTCTTAATTCTAACATAAGCCGTAACTGCCTCTAACTCAAAGGAATGACTTTCATCCTGTGACCATGGATTGTGCGTCTCAACCTGGCACTGGTTGCCATTATAGGATGCACTTAAAGGAAAGACTGTAAATGAATGTGGACCCATCAGTGGTTGCTGATGGGGAGCAAGAGTAGTCACTGTGTAGCATACTGAAGACCACACTCCTAAAACAAATAACACACTGTAACTTTTAAAAGTGCCTTTGTCTGTGTTGCAAAAAAAATCCATATAGTCTGGAATATAGGGAATAATACCCATAGTGCCCTCATGACACAGCTAAGGGGCTATTCAAAACCAATCTCAGTCGAGGGTTCTTAAACCCAATAAAGTTAATATTGCCATGGAAAAGCCTCTAACTCTATGACACTGATTTGTTACTCTCTGGATGAAGAAACTTAATGTGAGCAGGTATAGATTCTGGATTCCCTCAAAGTATATCCAGAAACTACAAAACAAAACATAAACCCAAAAACCAAACCAGAGGTCCACAGTTTACTAAATTGGAGATCCAGACTTCACTGGAAATTCAAAATTTACTGAAAGAATTTCTACAACAAACAGATAAAAGAGTGCTAATTAAATTTTATGTCTTTACAACACAGGTACTGAATTAATTTTAACATCTGCTCACATACATCAATTGAAACATTTCATACCCTTTATCTGTACTGAAGCTCAAATTTCAGTTATCCTTGGGGATCCTACTAAATTTCAGTAAGGTATCCCTTTAAGGGAAGTTACAAAATATAAATTGGGGGGGGGGGGTAGTATGCTTCACTGTAACTGTCAGAGCTATTACTTTGCTTAATTCCCCATTGTCAGAATACCCATTCACCTAAAATATCCCGGAGTGGCGTGGGCTCCAAGCCAAACAGTAATAAATTAAAATTAAGCTAAGTATTTGGCATTCACAATTAGATTTTTAAACTGGGCTCCGCATCAACCTTTCTACTCAATTTCTGACATTTTCTGGTTTGAGAAACAGAGGTTTCTGGTTCATTTGGTTGAGCAATGGCTTCAACAGTGTGCTTCTTTTTAATCCACACTGCCCATTCAGTGCCACTGACAAACTCAGAGTGGCAAGAGAGGAAGCCCCAAAACAGGCCATGAATGGAAGGTCTCACATGGATGAGGTGAAAAAGGATCAGGTCCGTAGTGCCTTTGGTTATTCTCCATCACGTCATTTCAACCATGGAGGATCTTACTCCTTTAGTTATAGCTACTGGTAGTCCAGATTTTGATGCGGCATCGATTTGGTGAGAATATTTGAGGTGGCAAGTAGGATGTGCTGTAGAGTGGAGGAAGAAGGAAGATGAGGATTCCCAGGAATACCATGGAAGTAAAGGATACTCAGTTTGAATTTATCTGTACAGAGAGTAATTCCTGAATCAGGACACTTAGGCTACTTTAAACTTTCTCTACCTAAAGGCAGAGTGTAGCTTTTCGCAAAGGTTGTGTTTGTGTTCAATTCTCCTCTCTGAGTAGCTTTTAGAGAAGGTTGTGTTTTTGTTCAGATGTCTGTGATCAACCTCTCTTTATTCAAAACCACTTGAGACTCAGTTTGATGAATTTAAAGTAAGGAAGATTTATTTAAAAAAAAGAAAATACAGTGCTAAAAAACTAGGTACAAAAGAAATCACTACCAGGTGTAAGATTGAGGTGAGTTGTCGACTTGAAATAAAACAGCACATTTTCATGCAACTGTTTATTGGTTATTTCAAGATTCTAAATTTAAGATAGTAAATGATCCTTCTTGGGTCACTGTTTTTTATTAAATAGGTAATACAGCAAATAAAGATCATTTTTAACAGCATGCTTTTAATTTTACAAATAATGATTCTCAAATAGATAATCTTATTAATTTTATTTTTCTATTCTTAATAGAACATATGGACATGATTTGCTTTTCAGTTACTCAGGAAGTGTTTATTGAGTCTCTACTATATTTCTATACCAGAAAAAAAAATAAAAAAGGTAACACGAGGCAGAAAAATACTGAGGAAAATAATAAAACACAAGCGATGGACTATGATCTATATTAAAATACTTTTAAACTATTTCTGTTTCCCCAGAGATGTTAGATATACACAAATAGTAGCTTGTGAACCTTTCTCAGAGCCATCATATTTAAATAAAATGAGTGACTTTTTATCTGTCATAAGTCTGACAGAGACACATACTATTGATTTCTTCTCTCTGTATCTCTAATGCCAACCTTGTCTGCTAAATGATGGGATCTGTAAAGATTTGATAAACTGGTGTTTAGTTAATGTGAGCCAATAAGGAAATAACTCTTATAAAATGGAAACACATAGAAACATTTCTATGTATTAAAAAAAGTAATTAAAAACAGTATATGTAGCTCTTTATTTTTTTATATTAATTTTTATTGGTGTTCAATTTACCGACATACAGAAAAACACCCAGTGCTCATCCCATCAAGTGTCCGCCTCAGTGCCCGTCACCCATTCCCCTCCACCCACCGCCCTCCTCCCCATCAACCAACCCTAATTCGTTTCCCAGAGTTGGGAGTCTATTTTCTGTCTCCCTTCCTGATATGTCCCAACATTTCTTTTCCCTTATTTTATATTCCCTTTCACTATTTTTTATATTCCCCAAATGAATGAGAACATACAATGTTTGTCCTTCTCCGATTGACTTATTTCACTCAGCATAATACCCTCCAGTTCCATCCACGTTGAAGCAAATGGTGGGTATTTGTCGTTTCTAATGGCTGAGGAATATTCCATTGTATTCATAAACCACATCTTCTTTATCCATCATCTTTCGATGGACAAAGAGGCTCCTTCCACAGTTTGGCTATTGTGGACATTGCTGCTAGAAACATTGGGGTGCAGGTGTCCCGGCGTTTCATTGCATCTGAATCTTTGGGGTAAATCAGTGCAATTGCTGGGTCGTAGGGCAGGTCTATTTTTAACTCTTTGAGGAACCTCCACACAGTTTTCCAGAGTGGCTGCACCAGTTCACATTCCTGCCAACAGTGTAAGAGGGTTCCCTTTTCTCCGCATCCTCTCCAACATTTGTGGTTTCCTGCCTTGTTAATTTTCCCCATTCTCACTGGTGTGAGGTGGTATCTCATTGTGGTTTTGATTTGTATTTCCCTGATGGCCAGTGATGCAGAGCATTTTCTCATGTGCATGTTGGCCATGTCCATGTCTTCCTCTGTGAGATTTCTCTTCATGTCTTTTGCCCATTTCATGATTGGGTTGTTTGTTTCTTTGGTGTTGAGTTTAATAAGTTCTTTATAGATTTTGGAAACTAGCCCTTTATCTGATACGTCATTTGCAAATATATTCTCCCATTCTGTAGGTTGTCTTTTAGTTTTGTTGACTGTATCTTTTGCTGTGCAAAAGCTTCTTATCTTGAAGAAGTCCCAATAGTTCATTTTTGCTTTTGTTTCTTTTGCCTTTGTGGATGTATCTTGCAAGAAGTTACTGTGGCCAAGTTCAAAAAGTGTGCTGCCTGTGTTCTCTTCTATGATTTTGATGGACTCTTGTCTCACATTTAGATCTCTCATCCATTTTGAGTTTATCTTTGTGTATGGTGAAAGAGAGTGGTCTAGTTTCATTCTTCTGCATGCGGATGTCCAATTTTCCCAACACCGTTTATTGAAGAGACTGTCTTTCTTCCAATGGATATTCTTTCCTCCTTTATCGAATATTAGTTGACCATACATTTCAGGGTCCATTTCTGGGTTCTCTATTCTGTTCCATTGATCTATGTGTCTGTTTTTGTGCCAGTCCCACACTGTCTTGATGACCACAGCTTTGTAGTACAACCTGAAATCTGGCATTGTGATGCCCCCAGCTATGGTTTTCTTTTTTAAAATACCCCTGGCTATTAGGGGTCTTTTCTGATTCCACACAAATCTTAAAATAATTTGTTCTAACTCTCTGAAGAAAGTCCATGGTATTTTGATAGGGATTGCATTAAACGTGTAAATTGCCCTGGGTAACATTGACATTTTCACAATATTCTGCCAATCCATGAGCATGGAATATTTTTCCATCTCTTTGTGTCTTCCTCAATTACTTTCAGAAGTGTTCTATAGTTTTTAGGGTATAGATCCTTTACCTCTTTGGTTAGGTTTATTCCTAGGTATCTTATGCTGTTGGATGCAATTGTAAATGGGATTGACTCCTTAATTTCTCTTTCTTCAGTCTCATTGTTAGTGTATAGAAATGCCATTGATATCTGGGCATTGATTTTGTATTCTGCCACGCTACCAAATTGCTGTATGAGTTCTAGCAATCTTGGGGTGGAGACTTTTGGTTTTTTTATGTAGAGTATCATGTCATCGGCGAAGAGGGAGAGTTTGACTTCTTCTTTGCCAATTTGAATGCCTTTAATGTTTTTTGTTGTCTGATTGCTGAGGCGAGGACTTCCAGGATTATGTTGAATAGCAGTGGTGAGAGTGGGCATCCCTGTTTTGTTCCTGATCTTAGGGGAAAGGCTCCCAGTGCTTCCCCATTGAGAATGATATTTGCTGTGGGCTTTTCGTAGATGGCTTTTAAGATGTCGAGGAATGTTCCCTCTATCCCAACACTCTGAAGGGCGTTGATCAGGAATGGATGCTGTATTTTGTCAAATGCTTTCTCTGCATCTAATGAGAGGATCATATGGTTCTTGGTTTTTCTCTTGCTGATATGATGAATCACATTGATGGTTTTACGAGTGTTGAACCAGCCTTGTGTCCCGGGGATAAATCCTACTTGGTCATGGTGAATAATTTTCTTAATGTGTTGTTGGATCCTATTGGCTAGTATCTTGTTGAGAATTTTTGCATCCATGTTCATCAGGGATATTGGTCTGTAATTCTTCTTTTTGGTGGGGTCTTTGTCTGGTTTTGGAATTAAGGTGATGCTGGCCTCATAGAATGAATTTGGAAGTACTCCATCTCTTTCTATCTTTCCAAACAGCTTTAGTAGAATAGGTATGATTTCTTCTTTAAACATTTGATAGAATTCCCCTGGGAATCCATCTGGCCCTGGACTCTTGTGTCTTGGGAGGTTTTTGATGACTGCTTCAATTTCCTCCCTGGTTATTGGCCTGTTCAGGTTTTCTTTTCTTCCTGTTCCAGTTTTGGTAGTTTGTGGCTTTCCAGGAATGCGTTCATTTCTTCTAGATTGCCTAATTTATTGGCGTTTATAAACAACTGTTTATAATATGTTTTCAAAATCGTTTGTATTTCCTTGGTGTTGGTAGTGATCTCTCTGTTCTCATTCATGATTTTATTAATTTGAGTCTTCTCTCTCTTCCTTTTAATAAGGCTGGCTAATGGTTTATCTATCTTATTAATTCTTTCAAAGAACCAACTCCTAGTTCTGTTGATCTGTTCCACAGTTCTTCTGGTCTCCATTTTGTTGAGTTCTGCTCGAATTGTAATTAACTCTCTTCTTCTGCTGGGTGTAGGATCTATTTGCTGCTTTTTCTCTAGCTCCTTCATGTGTAAGGTGAGCTTTTGTATTTGAGTCCTGTCCAGCTTTTGAATGGATGCTTGTATTGCGATGTCTTTCCCCCTCAGGCCTGCTTTTGCTGCATCCCAAAGATTTTGAATGGTTGTATCTTCATTCTCATTAGTTTCCATGAATCTTTTTAATTCTTCCTTAATTTCCTGGCTGACCTTTTCATCTTTTAGCAGGATGGTCCTTAACCTCCACGTGTTTGAGGTCCTTCCAAACTTCTTGTTGTGATTTAGTTCTAATTTCAAGGCATTATGGTCTGAGAATATGCAGGGGACAATCCCAATGTTTTGGTATCAGTTCAGACCCGATTTGTGACCCAGTGTGTGGTCTATTCTGGAGAAAGTTCCATGTGCACTTGAGAAGAATGTGTATTCAGTTGAGTTTGGATGTAAAGTTCTGTAGATATCTGAAATCCATCTGGTCCAGTGTATCATTTAAAGCTCCCGTTTTTTTGGAGATGTTGTGCTTAGAAGACCTATGGAGGGTAGAAAGAGCTAGATTGAAGTCACCAAGTATAAGTGTATTATTATCTAAGTATTTCTTCACTTTGGTTATTAATTGGTTTAAATATTTGGCAGCTCCCACATTTGGGGCATATATATTGAGGATTGTTAAGTCCTCTTGTTGGATAGATCCTTTAAGTATGATAGATTGTCACTCTTCATCTCTCACTGTAGTCTTCGGGGTAAATTTTAGTTTATCTGATATGAGGATGGCTACCCCTGCTTTCTTTTCAGGACCATTTGAATGGTAAAAAGTTCTCCAACCTTTTATTTTCAGGTTGCAGGTGTCCTTCTGTCTAAAATGAGTCTCTTGTAGACAGCAAATAGATGGGTCCTGCTTTTTTATCCAGTCTGAAACCTTGCACCTTTTGATGGGGTCATTAAGCTGTTCACGTTCAGAGTTACTATTGACAGATATGAGTTTAGTGTCATCATGATATCTATTCAGCCCTTGTTTTTGTGAATTGTTCCACTGAATTTCTTCTTAAAGGGGTATTTTCAGAGTCCCCCTTAATATCTCTTGCAGAACTGGTTTGGAGGTCACATATTCTTTCAGTTCCTCCCTGTCTTGGAATCTCTTTATCTCTCCTTCCATTTTGAATGAAAGCCTTGCTGGATAAAGTATTCTTGGTTGCATGTTCTTCTCATTTAGGACCCTGAATATATCCTGCCAGCTCTTTCTGGCCTGCCAGGTCTCTGTGGAGAGGTCTGCTTTTACCCTAATACTCCTCCCCATAAAGGCCAGGGATTTCTTGTCTCTTGCTGCTTTTAGGATCTTCTCTTTATCTTTGGAATTTGCAAGCTTCACTTTAAATGTCGAGGTGTTGAACGGTTTTTGTTGATTTTAGGGGGAGATCTCTCTATTTCCTTGATCTGAATGCCTGTTTCCCTTCCCAGATTCGGAAAGTTTTCAGCTAGGGTTTGTTCAAAACATATCCTGGCCCTCTGTCCCTTTCTGCGCCCTCAGGAACCCCAATTAAACGTAGGTTTTTCTTCCTCAGGCTGTCGTTTATTTCCCTTAATCTGTCTTCATGGTCTTTTTATTGCCTGTCTCTTTTTTCCTCAGTTTCCCTCTTTGCCATCAACTTGTCTTCTATGTCACTCACTCGTTCTTCCACCTCGTTAAGCCTCGTCATTAGGACTTCTAGCCTGGATTGCATCTCATTTAATTGATTTTTAATTTCTGCCTGATTGGATCTAAATTCTGCAGTCATGAGGTCTCTTCAGTCCTTTATGCTTTTTTTAGAGCCACCAGTAGCTGTATAATAGTGCTTCTGAATTTGCCTTCTGACATTGAATTGTAATCCAGATTTTGTCACTCTGTGGGAGAGAGGACTGTTTCTGATTCTTTCTTTTGAGGTGAGGTTTTCCTTCTAGTCATTTTGTTTAGTGCAGAGTGGCCAAAAACAAGTTGTATTTGGAAAAGGAGAAAAAGAGAGAGAGAGAAGGAAAGAAAAGAGAAAAAGAAAAAAGAGAAAGAAGAAAAAACAGGAAAAAAGAGAAGAAGAAGAGAAAGAAAAAGAAAGGCAAAAAAAAGGGGGTGGGGGAAGCAATCAGAAATCAAAAAGAAAGAAAAAAAACCACAAAACAAAACAAAACAAAAAAACAAGAACCACGTGGGAGTATCTTCTGATTCTGTATACTTTAAGTCCCTTGACTTCCCCTGGAACTGGTCGGTCTTGCTGGTCTTCTGGGGGAGGGGCCTGTTGTGCTGATTTTCAGGTGTTAGCACTTTGGTGAGCTGCTCTGCCCCTGCCTGGTGCAGGGCTCAGTGGGGGGTGTTCATCCCGTGAGGCCCCAGGAGGAACAACCGCAGTGGCGGGGCCAGCTCTGCAGCCCTAGAGTCAGCTCTTGCAGTAGCTCCGGGGCTCTCTGTCTGCAGGGCCTTGAGGCTCCGGGGCGGGGCCGCTGATCTGCTCAGCTCGGGGCAGGAGCATCCTAGCTGTCCTGGGCCCTCCCAGCCTCTCCCTGTCCCCTGGGCGCAGGTGCCTGTTAGTGTCCCCGGGTGCCCGAGGGCATCTCCGCTCTCCTGGGGTCCTGCTCCAGCTCGCTGCAAGACTTTCCCCCCGGGTGCATCTCCTGCTTCTCCGGGACGGGGCTCTCCTGTCCTGGGGACACTCGCCCCGGCCTCAGCCCGGCTCCTTGCGGGGCCCCTCCCCCTTGGAGGCCTTTTGTTTCTTTATTTCTTTTTCCCCGTCTTCCTACCTTGATAGAAGTGTGAACTCTTCTCACTGTAGCATTCCAGCTGGTCTCTCTTTAACTCTCAGGCCGAATTCCTAGATTTTCAGGATGATTTGAAGGTTATCTAGGTAATTTGGTGGGGACAGGTGACCTGGGGACCCTCCTCTCCTGCCAACTTGCCCCTCCTCCCAAGATCCCTTTAACATAACGTAAGAATCTTCATAGAGTATGCCATATACTCAACAACTGATATTCTCAAATCACTGGTGTTTATAAAAGGACATCATAGAATTCACTTTAGGTAAAATCCACAACAGAAAATTTATGTCTCAAGGAAAAAAATTATCTTGTGGCAATTTCTTTTAAGCAGCCTAGAAATCCTGCTCCAAAGAAATCATGACTACATGTTCTTACTACTAATTTTATTTGAGTTATGGGTATAATATAATAATTGTATTACATATATTGTATGCATTATATATAATATACATACATTTTAATTGTATAATTATTAATTCTAATTATATATAATTATGGGTTATAATTAAGATCAAATTAAATTTTTCATTAGGAAATTATTGTTTAAATGCGTAATTGCATTTTTATTTTTATTTTTATTTTTTTTTCATAATTGCATTTTTAATGTTGATTTATAGAAACTCTGGGTATCTCCTCTCTACATTTAATATTGAAATATTTTACATCGATGGTAGGTTTAGCATTAAATGGAAATGAAGCTAAGCAGCTGTTGCTAAGATTAGCAGTCACCAGTTCCTAATGTTTTTGTAGCTATAGATGCTTCTATGTGTATGCTGATATATATTCATACATATTATGTCATACAATTTCAGAGGTTATTTTGGGGGGGTGCAGAACACATTAGTTAAAATGAATCCAAACACATGGATACTTCTTTTTGATACTTTACTTTTTAATAAAATTGACAATCATTGAAGATATATGACATGTAAACCACAGTATTTTCTATTAAAAATACCAATATGAATAAAATATGGTCCCTGAGCTCTAGGGCATCAAAATTAGGGGAATAATCAATGTATGTAACTAACCATACCTCATAGTTATTAGGCCAGTGACAGTGATGGTGGCAAAAATAATTAGTTCTTTCTTTGACATTTGGAATGGCTATCCACGAAAAGGCAGGTCATGAAAATGAGTATCATTCCACTCACCTGAAATAGAAGAGAAATGTGAAAGACCATGAGTCAAGCAGATACAAATAAATAGGGACTCTGCTTTATTTATGTTTGCATCATTATGGAGTAATACAGTTTGGGGCATAAAGCCAATATTTTAAAAAGTACAACATATTAAGGTTATAGGCTCACTAAGACAGAAATAGAAGAAAAAGTTGGTAGAATGAATGTTGAAATGACATAGGACTTAAGAAATAAATTAGGGAAAGGTTTTTATTGTCAGTAAACTCTATTAAAATATACAGAGTCTTTCCAGTAGGCAATATGAAGTTCTGGAAAGTATTAAACTGTGATTTGCTATGTTTTAATCTATGAAATATTTAGGTAAAGAAAGTGACAACATGACTTGCATATTACAAAACCAAGGACATGATGTGTAAAGGAGGCTGTTAGTACTTCCAGTATGAGATTAGGACAGAATAGATGAGAGGAAGGTGGAGAAAGTAGGGTCAAAACATATTTTGAGAGAAAATCAACAGTAGATTTTTGTCCAAAGCATTGAGTTCATTTATTTAACAAACATTTTATCAATCTTTATAATATGCAGGAAAATGCAATCCACAGTGGATATATGACTCAACCACTATCCTTAAGGAGCTAAAAATTGATTACAAATTTATGAGGCAGAAATATCAAATTATATTCTAAAGTGACTTCAGTCAGCTATATTCTAATCTAGGTGTTTCCATTTTGAGGTCTTTTAGAATGCAGATTTTTCTTTCTATTATATTTCCTTTATGAACCTGATCTTTAAATTGTATCTGTATTCCTTCAAAAATGTGGAAGCATAATAATAAATACTGCCTTATCCTTTTAGCATATAAAGTAACATATAGTAAAATGCCATGCACATCCACAAAGTAATGGAAAATACATAATCAGTCCAATTGTGCAAGGGAAGCAAATCAGGTAATGATTTTTGAGAGTTTTTCTTCTTTATGCACATTTTAGTGAATGCTCTTGTTATTTTTAAACACCATGTAGGAATGTTACCACTTACATGCAAGAGGTTAGAACATTTGAAAAATGTTTGTGAGTATGTATATATATATGTGTGTGTGTATATATATATATATACATGTGGTTCATATATGTATATAATTTCTTGTGTAGAACATGTCCTTTTACACATTCAACCAAAATATAAGATGCTACTTTTCTTTCCTCAGCAACACTTTAGTAAATTCAAGTAAATGTGAATTTACATATATGAAAACTATAGAATTTCTAGTTTTTTTATAATCTATAGTCAGATACTTATGTAAACCACAGCTTTGTATAATGAATAATATACTGGAACTTCTACCATTTGAACAAATGATTATTATTTCTTGGTTCTAGTATAGGCTCCTTATAAATCTTTCTAAGGACCTGTTGCTTGATGGGTGAGGAAAATACATTAAAATCTGATTTTATGGAAATTTGATTTTTATATTTCTGTTGTATTTCAATTATATATATATATACATATATATATATATATATACATATATATATATATATATATATATATAAAACATCAAAATAGTGAACTTCTTTATATTCTCTTCTACACAAAACTGTCAGTAATTTTTGTCTTTCTTTCTAAGGTTTTGCATTATAATGATTCTATAAATCTTTCTTAACTCCTGCAAGGATGGCTGATCTTTAGAATGCATTGAAAATGAACTTGTGGGACAGGTAATTCCTATGTGGCAAACCTATTTGCACACTGCCATCAGCATGCAATGACAAGATATAAAAACTGTCAGAGCAATTCATGTGAAGAACATCACACCAAATAACATCATAGAGGACCTGTGTAACCAATAACACATTTTTCCTGATCTCTTTAATGCTACACATATAATAAATTATTCACCTGATTGTATACTATAAAATATATATTTTATTCAATGTGTTTCTGTAAACAACACACACACACACACACACACACACACACAGACCACAAAGTTTCCAATGCATTAAGTTCTAGTTAGAAGAAATATGAGACACAGGCAGAGCCATAGACTCCCTGATACAGGCAAATCTTTTTAACCCATGGCACCACTGTAGTAGTTGTAGCCAGCAATTCCACAGACACTTAAATCTAAATTAGTTAATGGTCCTTGTCAGCATCCTGCAGTTCTAAGGATGCCACAAAGTATTTTCTTTCTTCCAGTCACAGAGAGCCTTGACTGGAATGAAGGATATTGAGGAAGTAGGGCATGTGTCATCAATGAAATATATTGGATCTCTAATGTACATCTCCTAGAAACCATTATTAATCCCAAGTTCCTCAGCCTGAAAATCTAGTAGCTGCCAAAAGGAAATAGTGGTAGTGGCCATTAGAGTAACCCAGGCTTAAAAGTAAATGTCTTCCAGGCATGGACAATTGATAGCTGTAGCTCAAACTGAAAGGTCTACTTACTATAGGCCTATTTTGAAACAAAACTAAATTTCAAAAAATGCAATGATTTTATTACATTGCAGAGTCTAGTTACATGTGTTGATCTATTGAAAAGGAAATATTTATCTGCTGTCTAATCCTGAGGAAGTTACCAAACATTTTTGGCCCCAGTTTCCTCTTCTCTAAAATGAGGATTTAATGCATTACCTATAAATTGTTATGAGTAAATATTTTATGTATTTTTAAAGCCCATGGTGCCTGGCACATAATGGGTATACAGAAGTGCATGGCAAATGGAGTAAAGATAGAGTTGGAAAAGCTGACCAGAAAATTCAGTCCAAGTATCTGTTTAACTTCTGCCATGAGGCAGATGTAGCCCTCTCATTTAAGGCTCAAGATTCTTAGACAAATTGCTTAATCTTGGTAAACCTCATCTATTAAATGGAAATACTACTTGTCTCATAGTGATAACCCTGAGAATTAAAGGTGCAAGTACCTGTTATGTAGTAGATTGAACAAAATGGATATTCAGCATGGAAGAGGTAATATTATTTTAGCTTCTATTGTTACTAATTAGTGCTGGGCTTATCTCTAGGTTTTTTTTTCCCTTGTCATCCTTGTGACCTATGTTGAACCTGATGCAAGCTTCCATCAACACTTTAATAATAGCAAAAGCCTTCCCAAGCAGTGCTTATGCAGCACAGGCCTTATGGAAAGGAAACTGTTAAAAAGAAAAAACCTCAGGATACATTTCAAGAGGCATGTCTGAAAGTATAACACAGAAAGCTACTTAGAATCAATGACTTTTGAAAAGTGGAGAAGACTTACTCTGGTTGAATTCAACTTAGAAGTTGTTCTTTTTCTATCAAAAGCAGGAGCCAAAGATTTATAGAATGAGTAAGATGCAGGTCCATACAGCACAGAGGTATGGTTAATGATGTCTCTACAGTTGAGCTTGAAGAGTAAGCAGTTACAAACCGAGGGAATGAAGTTAGTATCCAAGCACCACCATAAGAAAATGACCATCTTGATTCAGATTAATTTGCTGAGAAGAGGGATCCCTGGGTGGCGCAGCGGTTTGGCGCCTGCCTTTGGCCCAGGGCGCGATCCTGGAGACCCAGGATCGAATCCCACGTCGGGCTCCCGGTGCATGGAGCCTGCTTCTCCCTCTGCCTGTGTGTCTGCGTCTCTCTCTCTCTCTCTGTGATTATCATAAATAAATAAAAAAATTAAAAAAAAATTTAAAATTTGCTGAGAAGAAAGCGATCAGTTGACAACAGAAAACATTGGTGAAAAATAACATATTCTATACAGGATTAGGTAAAAACATTGATCTTAATCACATATAGCCAAAGAGTACCAATTTCTTTATTTAAAGAACTGCATGCGAACACGATAGCTATGCTGAATATTATGTGGCATTATTTGAGTGACAGTGTGTATACCATGTACATATATATCATGTGCATGTGAATTGCGCAAAACTAATATAGAGAATATAGAGGCAAGCAAAGAATATGTTTGAAGGGTTAATGAGGAAAATAAAAAAATTAAAAAATTGAAGGATCATGTCAAGGACATCACGGATAAAGGACAAATGGAAGAAAATATGACAATTACAGGAGAGTTAACTAAATTTCCTGTTGCCCCTTCAGTGGACTACAAGATAGAAGCTTGAAAATAAGCATAATTAAAAATCTACATGAATATAAGTGAGACCACAGATCCACAAACAGCCACGATAGCATTGTTGAGATAATCTTAGGTTACCAATAAATGGAAAGCCGCATAATTTCAAATACCATAGTGTAAAAATCCAAGAATCTTATTGTAGTAAAGAAAAGGGAGAGCTCTAGAATACATTGAAACTGAATTCAAAACAGGACAATCCATTCTAGTTGTTTTATTTTTTTTTTACCTTGAGCATTTTAACCCTATAATCCTTATCAATTTGTTTAAGAAATTATATATTCAATGTGTGTCAAGATACATGATGAAGATGTAAAAGCCACATTTCCTATTTTTAGGGAAATCTAGTGAGGTAAGGGAATAGTGAGCAGATACTTTAGTATACTAAAGTATTATAAATGCTAGAGGGGGCTTTAATCAAGGCATAGGTTTAAGGGATTAAATGTGGTTAGGTATTTAGGTTAAGTAGATGGGGTTAAATGTGGTTAGGTATTTAGGTTAAGTAAAATCTTAGCTAGACTAAGAAAGCTGAAATTAACTAGGTGCCAAATGTCAGAAGATTATTGTTTGAAGATGAAGCCATCTGTTTAAAAGGTATAGAAGTATATGTAGAAGATGGCACTTTAAAAATTCCAAATATGTCCATATGAATAGAATGCAAGGATGGATGAGTTGAAACAGAGCAAAAGCATGTCATGATAGGTAATTTGGAATTAATATCAAATCTGTAGGAAGCCACTGATGGATTATGAACAAGGAGTGAGTTTTAGAAAATCTGTTGGATGATGTAGTAAATGTGTTTGATGCTGTGCCCAGATAGCTTTTTCTAAGCAGTTGAACCTATTCCTTCTCAGAACTGTTGCTGCTGCTGTGTTAGCTGTCCATGGCTCAGAGTTGCTCCTTTTTAAAAAGTGTCCTCAACCATGGTGACCTGACATACACAGAATGTTATGCTCCCCCTGCCCAAAGGAGCTCCATAGGCAAAACGACTAACAAAGAGATATACAAGGTTGTACAATGGGAGCACTAGCCCTGTGGAGTAGTTCATTCTCCAGCACAACTTGAGGATGGAAGGTGGGCTTAAGCAGAGACCACATCTTGGTTTAGCTCTTCTTTCCTGCTTTATTTAGAATCCGTCATTTCTCTTCTCTGGATAGCATCCCCTCAGTGAGCTGTTTGCACATGAATTTCCAAGAAAGAATTAGCTTTTAGAGAAACCAACCCAAATAAGTCATTTTATGTATAAGATGAGCCAGAATAGAAAACAAAACAAAAAATTACAGAAAAGAGTTAATTCTAAAATCCAAGTATGTATGGAGTTCTTATAAAGGTGAGAAATAATGAGGACCAGAATAAAGGAATAGAACTTAAAGTAGAATAGATAGGTATAATTGCCAAGATTGTTGAAGACTGAATTGACAGGACTAAGAGATATGGGCTAAGGAAGAAAAAAATATATAGAATAGGTGTCTGCATTGGGGGCAGGAAATGAGATCAAGGATGAAATAGAAAAAAATAGAAATAGAAAAATATAAAATCAAACAAGAAGTTCCTGTACTAACATAATTATGGGCTATGAAGTATATGATTAACGCTGCTTTCAATTTTCATACCATTGAAGTTGGAAAAAGAGTGTAAGAGATCAAAGCAAATGGAGGAAATTTGATAGAGGAAGAGGTTATACATTAAGTTTTGGATGCATTCAGTAGAATGTTGAAAATTCTAGACTGGACTTGAGAAAACTGACAGCAATATATTCATCTACAATGAGAAGGTACTTACCCACACTTGGTTAACTCAAAAAAAAAAAAATTATTCTACTCTATATGCAAAAACACTAGGCTCTGCCCCTAACACATATACCCAATAAATTTCAATTTCCCCTTTTCATTCCAATGCCCTATTCCTGTGATTGAATCTGACTGTATATTGACAAATAGAAAATTCTGTTACCAGTTTGCACAATTTGCCTTATTCCCTAGTATCAGTGTTCTTGAACTTGCTGTTTGCTACTGCTCAACTTTTCCTTTTGGGTCAGGTATCTACTTCTAAACTAAGGACTCTATTAGCCTCAGGCCTTTGGTTTTACTATTACCTGATCCTTTCAGCCAATTCACTACAGGTTTTCTTTGTATCCTATCAATGATCAATAAACAATTTGCCTTAACTGCCAAATATAATCACTTTGTCAATCAGTGTATCCTATGTTAAGCTTACAATCCTAAATTCTTTGTGTGAGTGGGGTTAGGTGGGAGGAAAACTTGCCATTCTCCATGAAATTCCCTAGGCTGTAGTCACTAGAATTTTATAGTTAGCAGAGATACAAGGTAAAATATAATAGATATTTAAATTGTTTTTAGTCCCTTAATATAAAGAAGAGGAAACCAGGGCCTGATGAATAAATGGTATATATAAAGTACACATGTTAACTCAAAAAAAAGTAGACTTATTATTATATTTGGATTGCTATAGCTTCCTGTTTGGCTATTTGGATGTCATATAAGTGAATCATGGCCACAACTTCATATAGGGAAGATCCAATTCCAATAGCAGCATTACAGGCCAAAAAAGCTCGTGGACTGTACAGAAACAGTAAGTTGAAGAAAGATATCAAACACATGAGCCAGAAAGAGACTTCGCAATGAGCACATGGTAGCCAAGTCTAGTTTAAGAGGTCCTGGGAAACCAGAACATGATACCATGATGTTTCTTTTAATCTAGAACAGATGTTATGCATATCTCTCTCAAGTCAGATCATTAAAGGCAGATATGGAAACTAGAACCTGAGTGGACCGAGAAGAGATTGAGATTGTGATGCTGACTCATAGTCTATCCTTCTGCTTATAAGTATGCTTATAAAGCCTTGCACATCCTCCATGTATACACACACACACTACACAGGACTCATCTGGAAGAGATAGCTATCTAACAAAATTTGCTGTGTCCATGTAATTTATATCTTTCACAGTATTTTAAAAGGGTTAAACAAAATTTTTGTATTATTTTTTTGCCTATGACTAATGCTAAGAAATAGATTTATGTCATTACACAACATGAGTGTGCAGACTTTCACATACAAATAAAACTGAAATAAAAATTATATTACTTATCCTATTTCTATTTTATTTTCCATTCTTTCTTTTTTCTCCTTTTTCAATATTCCTCTTCTTTTTCTTCACCTTCTTTCTCCCTTTATTTTCACCATTTGTTCTTTCTTTTATTCTTTTATTAATTTTTTTCTCTTTCAACTGAACAAACTAAATTAATTTCATGAGAAATAAAATTATTTCATGACCCTCATGAAAAAAACACTGTTCTGGGGACCTGACTAGATATAAAGTAGCATTTTTTTACTCAATAAGCAAGTAAATTGAGAAAAATATGGAATTGCTAGGAATAAAAAGGGGATTTATTAAAGTAGTTTTGGGATAAAGACCTAGTTCCCACTTTGTTGGGGGAATATGATAGCTGAAGCTAGAGTAGAGATTTGTACAGACAAGAAGATTTACAATAAAAAGAGAATAATTGAAAACATAAAATTGATATATTTTCATTTCACCCTTAATTAATGCTCCTTTTCACTCTTCCACTATTAAGGCTAAATCATAAATTTTATCACCCCTAGCTGAAGGACATAGGATTGTGATGTCCTTAATAAGATAATAGACTTGAAAAATCTATCTTTAAACCAAGAAAATTGTCTTTTAATTTACTTCATGCTTCATTAGTAAATCTTGAAACAGAGTTGTGGAAATAAGTCATAAACTCTTTACTATAAAGAAGATAATGTGTCTGAGATTCAGGATTAGCCATGGACCTTGAGTGGTAAGGAAGAAAGATGTCAGATAACACCTAATTTTCTTATATGTATGATTTATGGTCTAAGAAAAATGTCCAGATCTTTCCTTTATGTGTCTTGGTACTCAGAAAGGAGGTTTCTATTGTTAGTGGTTCTACACACCATGCAGTGAAATTAAGAAAGTATAGTTAACATAGCAGAGATAAGAAGGTGATGAAGTTTTTATAAGAAAGCATTAAGGATGGAGTAGCATAATCCTTAAATTGTATGTATTTTAGGTAATTCAGAACTAAGTTTAGGTCCAGAAAGCCTACTATTTAAATTTTTATGAGCGTGGATATCCAGAACCAACAGCATGGATGAAGAACATTATAATGTTCCTATTAGAATTGAAGAAAGTCTGTGTCTTCAAAGGAGCAGCCAATAAACTCTACCAAGCTCAGGGAGATCAATTAACAGCAGTCCCACAAACCAACTGTGAATGCCAAATAATGTCCTGAGAAGACCACTCACCTCTCAAAGACAATCAAACCTATAACCAAGAACCAGGATAAAGCTTTAGAGTTCCCCTGTCTCTTACATTTAAAGATCATAAAAATCCTTTCTACATTCCCTTAGAGAAGAGCAGAAATAATTAAATTCTGAAGATTAAAGATTATGCAAGCTACAATTTCAGTTTATTAGAGGTGACAAAATTATATATTGGTCAGGACTAAATTCTTCCTGAACCCAAACATAAGGTTCATAAATTTCTGGTCAATTTAATCAAGACAAAAGACCAGCAATTTCTCTATACATACAAGTTGTAGTATAATTCATTTTGAGACTTCACACATATCGGAGAGTTAACTTTTGTGATCATGTATAATACTCAAGCCCATATACTGAAATAAAGTTAATATTCCAGAGAAAGCATTTAAATCTATTGTCATTTTCAATTAATCCTTTTGTTAATAAAGCATAATACCACAGATGTATACATTCTCCATTTAGTATGTTTTTCTCCCAAATAAAAGGGATTACCTTCAAGACTGCTCAAATGGCTAATCCACTTATGCTGGGTTTTGCTGCTAATCTCTTGCTTAATTTTTTGCATGTTCTATAAAGAATGCTACTACGTAGAATTATACTGATGGGAAAGGATTCTTAGGTCATAGAGTGATTTCCTTTGCTGAAACATATTCTAAAACATAGTTATTTGTCAATACTAATATGTATCTCAAGATTTACAATATTAATTATGCCACTGACTAAGCTGAATTTAAATGTAAGAATATTTGGAAAATGAGACCACCTCTTTATCAATAGTCCCTTTATACCTTTCCACATTTTTTACCAATTCATTGAAATAAGAAATTTTTAATTTATTATTAAACTTTTAGTATTTTTCTGTTTTTTTAACATGACATTTTAGCCAAAATATGAACTACAAGTACACATTTTATTCTTCATATTGAGTCATATGGGATAAATTCATGACTTGTAACACTGATCTAGAATAAAAAGCTTGTATGTCCACATGTGCAGACACACCCCTGAGAATCCAGAGACAGATTTCAAAAGTTCACATCTAAATGAGTTGTGAGATCAGGATTGTATTATTAGATCATGTGGCAAAGAGAGGTAGTACTGAGGAGGTCACCATTTGAGTAGTGAATAGATGTTCACGAAGGAACAAACAGCAGATATTTGTGGCATTCTAGGCCAGAGAAAAATCAAATGGCAAAGTTCTGAAATGGGAGTGTAACTTTTGTGTTTGAAGACTGGCAGAGATGTTATGTTGTTGGTTTGGAATGATGATTAGATGAGTGAGAGCAGAAGTAACTAACTAATAACCATATTGTACCATCCTTGGCTTTTACTCTGAGTGAGATGGAAAACACTGGAGGATTTTGAACAAAGTAACTTATATTTTATCATGATCAATGTGACTATTTTATTAAGAAAAGATGGAAGTTCAGAAGGCAGGATACCAGTGGATGCCATTGCAGTTCCCAAATCATTGAAGAGTCTTGGAAAGTTAGAGTGTTCATTCTATATTTTCCTGATTTTCCTTTTTAAATTGTTTTAAACTTATGATGTATTTATTTATTAAATTACATTTTTAAATGATCATATGTATTTCGTCATGCACATACTTCTGAGTTGAATGAACATGGTCACTGACCTCAGTGATGTTGGAGATTAGAAGAAATACTTTAACAAATATATTCATATTACATAATAATTGAGAAATTATATGTCCAGAAGATCCTCTTTGCTCAAATAACTTGAATTAAAATGAGCAGGGGGCTGTCAAGATAATGATAGAGGCAAAAAAAGATAAAGAATGTCAAAAGACTGTGAAGACACAGAGAGGGAAAAAGATCATGGTATATTCCAGAAATTTAATGAAATCAAAGTGATTGTGAGCACAGGGTATAACGACTAGAAGGCTAGAGATGAAGACAGGTATCAGACAGTAAAGGACCTTTAGATTATTGTGTTAATTTTTTATTTTATCAGAAAAGAAATGAGACTTATTGAAAGAGTTTGGTAAAGAAGTTATTTCATTTATTTTTAAAATTAATTACTCTCAGAGCTCTCTGTGGAATTGAATGGGGATACAGAAACAGGATTTGACAAAAGGAAATGAATAAAAGAATCATTGCAGAGATCTGACAGTACTTGATTTCAAGATCTATTATAAAGCTATAGTAATCAGGACAGTGTGCTATTGATGAAGAGTAGACAAATGGATCACTGGAATAGAATAGAGCCAAAAAATAGACCATATTAAAAAAAAAAGGCAACTGATCTTTGACAAAGGAGCAATGTCAAAACAATGGATAAGAAGAAAAAATTATTTCACTCCTGAAAAGACTACCTTATTGTATGATTCCAACTATATGACATTTGGAACAGGCAAAGCTATGGATACATTAAACTTTGAATCAGTAAAACACGAAAAAAACCAAAACAGTTGTTCATCTATTTTCTTTCTTAAATTCCACATATGAGTGAAATCATATGATACTTGTCTTTCTCTGACTACTTTTGCTTAGCATAATACACTCTAGCTCCATCCATGCCTCTGCAAATGGCAAGATTTCATTCCTTTTGATGGCTGAGTAATATTCCATTATATATTTATATATGAATTAATAAGAGGGCGTGTGTGTGTGTGTGTGTATCAGTCAATGGATATTGGGCTCTTTCCATATTTTAGCTATGGTTGATAGTGCTGCTATAGACATCAGGGTGCATATGCCCTTTTGTTTTGTTTGGTTTTAAGATTTATTTATTTATGATAGACAGAGAGACAGAGGAGGCAGAGACACAGGCAGAGGGAGAAGCAGGCTCCATGCACCGGGAGCCCAACGTGGGATTCGATCCCGGGGCTCCAGGATCACGCCCTGGGCCAAAAGCAGGCGCTAAACCGCTGAGCCACCCAGGGATCCCCGCATATGCCCTTCTGAATCAGTATATTTGTATCCTTGAGTAAATATCTAGTGATGCAATAGCTGAGTCAAAGGGTAGCTCTATTTTTAACTTTGTAGGCAACTTCCGTAGTATTTTCCAGATTGGCTCCTCCAGTTTACTCCTACCAACAGTGTAAGACGTTCCTTTCTTCACATTCTTACCAAAATATAGATTTAGTCCATATCCACTCTAAAACCCATCTAGTTTTTGTTTGTTTGTCTCAGAGAAACATACTGCATTGACATACTGTATTTAAAAGTTGCAGAAAGCAAATTCCAAGAATAGCAAGGGGCTCCTGAAGAAGATGTGAGAGAATGTACCTAAGCAAAAATAGGTAAGGATTATGAAAATATAGTTACTAAGATAATATGTTACTCATATAAGAATAGGCAAATAGTACCATAAAATAGAGGTCTCTCTGTGCCTCTCATGAATAAATAAATAAAATCTTAAAAAAAACAAAGATGGAATATTGATGACAAGTATTTGAAATATGTTTAATTTTATTAGTCACCTAGAACACATAAATTAAACTGTAATTTTATACCTATTTATGAACACATACCAGTTCACAAAATCTAAAAGTATGATAATACCACAAGTGGTTAAGGAACTGGAAGAACAATGCATTTATACAAGTCTGGTGATGGGAATTTTTAAAACTATTCTTCTATTTTCTAATAACATTGAGAACAAACATACCCTAAAATCTAGAAATCCTACTACTCCATATATACTCTAGTAGGTGTTTGGCAGAAATGCACCTGGCAACCAAAAATATTGTTCATTGTAGCATTATTTGTGACAGTAAAATATTACAAATAGCTCAAATATCCATGAGCATTTGAATGCATTAATTTGTTTTGTGTATTTTTGCAATATAATATTATAAAACAATGAACATGGATGAGTTGTATATATAGTTAAAAAATAAATACTTCAGTGAAAAACATGAGTCACAAATGAATCTATTTTAGCCTGAATCTATAAGTTCATAAAGTTTGAGACAAAAATAAATAAATATATTTTTTCGGCATGCAAAATTTTGTGGTAAAACTATAAAAAGTAAACAATGACAGATGGAACTCTATTTTAATAGTAATTTTTGAAATGTAATTTACATATCATACACTTCCTTAATTTAGTGTATAGTTTATGAGTTTATTAAATTTATACAATTGTGCAATCATTACCACAAACCAGTTTTAAAACTTTTACCTCAATCCACTGTTACCTTTGTGACCTCCAAAGTTAAACAATATTCCAACCACAGTTCCAGGAAATAAAAGATCTTTTTTCTATCTCTATAGTTTTGCCTTTTCTATAAATTAGATATAAATTAAGTCATATAATATGATAGATTTTGTGTTTGGCTTCTCTCATTTAGAATGATATTTTTGTGATCTATCTAACTTACTGTGTTTATCAGTGTCCCTTTCTTTTTACTGCTGTGTTGAATTCCATTTTAATGGAGGTTGCATTGATTCTATAAATCAATTTTAAGATAATTTCCAGATAATAGTAATAACAAGTACTTTTATATCATAAGTATGATATATCTGTCCATTTTTAGGTCTTTTTTTCTGTCAGTAACATTTTATATACTTTATTGATATTGTATGTCATTTGTTCCTATATATATTTTTGTCATGCTATTGTTGACTTAATTACTTTTCATTTCATTTTTTTTATTGCTAGTAATACACTTAAATACAGTTGGTTTTCATATACTTATTATGTATCTTATGATGTTGCTTAATTCACATACTGGTTATATTTTTTGTAGGATCTTAGGACTTTCCACATTCAAGGTGATGTCATTTAAAAATAATAAAAGTTTTATTTCTTCATTTCTAATCTTCATATTTTTCTTTTCTTATTGCCTTTTTCCAGCCAGGTAATTTAGTACAATGCTGAATAGAATTGATGAGAAGAGAAACTAGCTTCTCAATCTTAGGGGGAGAGTTTTTAGTCTTTCGTATTTATTGTGATGTTAGCTTCAATTTCTTTGTAGCTGCCCCTTATGAGATTGTGGAAATTCCCTTCTGTTTCAAGCCTTCTGACGGTTTTATCTGAATGAATGTTATATTTTGTCAAATGTTGCTTTATCTCCTTTATGCTTTCAAAATGACTCATTAAATGAATTTTTATTATCCTTTATCTTGCATTCCTCTTGGTTAGAATATATTATTATTATTATTATTATTATTATTATTATTATTATTAGATATTGCTAGCTTTTTCCATGAATATTCTGTTAAGAGTTTGTGTATTGTTGTTCATGAAGGATATTATTTGGATTGTAGATCAAGTACCAGGAAAATTGTTTATGCATCATATTTTTTTGTTATTTTTAGTTTTTAAAATAAACCATTATAAAAAATGATCAGTGGTGAGAAAAGATACTTGCAAATATACAGGTATATCAAATAAGCCTTGACTTATTTTAAAAATGGGATGACAATTTTGAATAGGCTATTATAAAAGCAAATGAACACTGGTTGTTAATACAATATGTTGGCAAATTGAATTTAAATAATTAAAAAAAGCAAAGGGATTAATCTGTGAGAAAATAACACAGACCATTAAATGGGGAGACTTCATGTTAAAACACTCTAAGTTCCTTGAATTGTTTAAGAGAATGGCTTTGCTTTCCGGTTACAAGCCTTTCCTTAAAAGGCACTTGTAGTGCAGAGTGATTTCTGCTCTTGCATGAATGGCTTCTACTGTCTCCTGCATGGGCAGCAGTATTCCATGGCCATCACCGACCCCCGTCACCCTAATTTGGGTGTTTCCTATTAGTTTCCCAGCATCTCTGTAAAAAAGTACCACAAATTGGAATGGCATAAAACAACAGAAATTTCACAGATCTGGAGGCTAGGAGTTGAAACAAAATGCCAACATGGCCATATTCCCTCTGGCATCTATTGAAGTAATTCCTTCTTCTTGGAGGACACAATTCAACCCATGCCAGATGGTATACTCAGTGAAACCCTTCCCATAAATATCTTTCTCTGCTTTGAGGACAGATTTCTGACAAGTTACAAAAGGATGGTTTAGAGCAAATTTCAGCAATGTGGTGCCACACCAACGTCTCTGCCTTCCACTGAGGATTGTGCATCAGTAAAAGTAGAGTGGAACCTCATCCTTGAACACCTCATCTCAGCCTTAAGCTTAGTGGTATATCATAATGTATGCGTGTAGCAATATATTAGAATGTATTGTGTATGATGTGACATGATTATCTGGTATTCCTATATTCTTTAAGAGTTTTATTTACTTTCTACTAGCCAATCTTTCTAATTTGAGACTCCTGCTATGATTACTTACATTAAAATTTTTCTATTAAATTATATTGTTTTCTCTCTTCAGATTGTAACCAAACTTATATAATACTAAAGAGATATAAAGTAGTATAGAACATCTAAGTAATAAAAGGGAACATGGAATGTAGAAATATTATCTTTAGCACATTTTGTGAAGGCAGTAAAGCACAAGAAAAGAAAACAAGTTTTATATATTAGGGTGTTTAAGATAAAATCAAGGAAGTCTGTAGTGGCAGTATATATATATATATATATATATATATATATATATATATATATAAAATCAGCTAAAAAAGAAAAAAAATATTCTAGTTGAGTTGGAAAAAAAAAAAGCAAAGCCATACCAACAGGGTACTTGCTTTCTATAGGGAATACTTTAAAAATATTTTTTAAATAATAGAATAAAATAAGAATGTAAGAATGTATCTCAGGAAAAAGTAAAGAAACAATGTTGTAGTAAATCTAATCCTTTTATTACCAAGATAAAATAACATTTACATTGCGTATATGAAATGCAAAGTAACCTTAAATGTATATAAATTAATATACTGTAATCAAAGGGAGAAATTGGCAAGTTCATAAACAGAGTAGGAGCACAACACTACCCTCATCAACTAACATGTCAATTGGCAAGATAGAATATGTTAATGATATAGTTCATAAAGTATAAAATGCACCAGAAAACTTTAATTTTCACAAGGAAGCAGCTTAATAAATTTTCATACAAATCAAATTCACTTTTGCAAACATTACCTGAATCAAGGGGTTGAATATCTGCATCTGAAGAGGACTCCTTATATCACAACCTCCCCTCCAGTAGTGACCAGTATCTTGATTTTTATGAGTATAGGTAAGTTTTGCTTGTTTTTTTTTTTTCTGTATATAAATAGCATCATAAGTATGTGTTTTTATTTATCTTTTGTCTCTGGCTTCTTTGGCTCAAAATTATACTTGTAAGATCCATCAATATTTTTGCAAGTACTGGCGGCTCATTTGTTTTTATTGCTTTTACAACATTACATTGCTTAAATAGATTATAATTATTTATCCATTCCAAACTTGATGAATATTTGTGTAGTTCCCAGAGTTGTTTTCTCACAAGGACCATGTATATTGAAAATGTTATTGTGTGTCCATATCTTTGCCAACATTAGCATTTTGCTTTATGGTTTAATTTTGTCATCAAATTCAATCTTCATTCCTATGATCACTAAGGAATTAGAGCACCTTTACACATATAAATAGGGCATTGCCCATTTGGATGTCCCATTTTGTGACGTGTCTGTTCAAATTTTTTCCTCTTTTTCTACTAATAAATGTAATTTTTTTCCTTAACTTCTATGGGTTCTTCAGAAATTCTTCATACAAGATCTTTCCCTCTAAATTATGTACTTAAAAGTGTCTTTTGATGAATAGAACTTAATTTGAATATAGTTCACTTTATTTTTCCTTTAAGCTTAACCCTTTTGTTTCCTATTTGAAAAAACTTATTCAAAACTGATTATTATAACATGTAAAAGCCTTATTATTTATTATTTTGCCTTTTCACAATTAGATCTACAGTCCATTTAGAATCTATTTTCTTTCTACGTTGTGATTCAGAGGTCAAAATGTGTGTGTTTGTGAATGCGTGTGTATATTTTTGCATGACTAACCAAATGGCACAGTTCCATTTATTGAAAATACTATTCACAACCTTTTTAAATGGTATTGTTATTTTCATAATACAGGCTCTCTTAGATCAATTTCTGTAGTCTAATTCCATTGGTAGGATTATATTCCCTTATATCAATGCTATCCCATCCTGTTTTTATTCCCATACCTCTATTGTCAGTCTTGATGTCTGGTACTATTGTATATAGAAGATTTGACCAAAATATTCAACATATTTGATCAAGTGGGCATTTAGTCATTCCCACTTCCAGGTGTTAAAGAAGTTTTAGTTAATTTAAGTACATGAGGGGAATTATTTTTTAAGTCACCAAGTAATAGTCTAAAGAAAAATAATTTACCAGGAATTACAACAGACTGTATCATACAAAATATTTCTCTGAACGCAATTCAATAAACTTTTAAAATAATAACAAAAAAGAAAACCAGATTTTATTTTGGAGACTTCCAACCACAAGATAAATAATTTATGACATAAAACATCTTAACGGGAATAGTAAAATGTGTAGAACTGAATAATAAAGAAAATAATAAATGCCTAAATGTGTAGCATGCCTCTAATGCAGTAGTGGTACTTAGAGATAAATATAAATATTACATAAATAAAATATAAAAAGATGAATTTAAATAAGCTAGGCACTCATAAGAAAGACAAAAAAAAGAAAGAAAAACAAAAACAAAAAACAGTAAACCCACCATAAAAGGAAAAACAAAATAAAGCCAAAAGCAGCTACAACTCTGTGAAAAACCAAGAATCATTAGGCATGATAAAAGCAAGTAGAAAGATTTTTTATTCAAGCAATCTTCACAAATTCCTAAGCAATGTGTATTATTATCCCTACTTCATAGAAAAAAAAAAAAGCTGGGCCTTGGAAAGTGTGTTAAAACCAGTTAATTCAAATAGTAGGTGTAGGAAATGGAGTAAAAACCCAGTTCTAGATCAAAAGTTGCAATATGTACTTGTTTGAGGAGAATATTTAGGGATGCCTGAATCACTCAGTGGTTGAGTGTCTCCCTTTGGCTCAGGGCATGATCCTGGGGTCCTGGGGTTCCTGGGATCCAATCCAGCATTGGGCTCCACCTAGGAAGTCTGCTTCTCCTCTTGCCTATATCTTTGCTTCTCTCCCTGTGTCTCTCATGAATAAATAACAATAAAATCTTCAAAATAAAAGAGAATATTTAACTGGACATCCTCATGTTTATCATTATTTTCAAACAAGCAGACATCACCAATATTTAACAAGCCTAGTTTTGGGAAGGTAAGAATTAGAAAAGACAATACCACAATTCTTAAGAGTAAAAGTTATCAGTAATGACGATTTTCTTTTGGGAAAATTCATCCTCCAGCAAAACAGCAGTTGGATAAATCAGAACAGTGCATATAGAAGCAGACATGCTTCTGGGTGAATATATATGAAATTATCTTCCTGATTAGAGTTTTATGGACATAAATCTTCTGATATGAGTGATGATATTTAGCCTATTGTATAAGCATTAATCATTAATTTCAAATAGAACACTATTACTTAAAAAAATACTCAAAGTATTGTGTAAATGCCCTTTTGCAAAGACAGAGCAAACTTGCAAACGTTTTACTAAAATGTTACACTGAAATTGAATGCCTACCACTTATATATCTGCAGTAGTCAAGACATGAATATTAGCAGGTATGAACAAACAGAAGAAATCAGTTATTTGTGTATTTGGAGGGACTGAAACAGAAATTCAAACAAAACAGTACTTTGTAGGTTGATTAGGTTATGCCCAGATTTTTTTTTTTTTTTTTTTGGTAGAAGTTGGATGGTGTGCTGGTCTGAATTTAAGCATAAATCACTGAAATGTAAACACCCTAAGTAATACTAGGGAAAAATAAGTTTGCTTCTTCTTCTCTCTCATGCACACACAGTCACACTTTGGAAACTTAAATATTTCAAAGAACTTAATGAGCCCATTTAAGTATTCTCTAAAATGTAATCAGATAAAAGTAAGCCATATATTAACAGACATGAATTTAAATTCTAGATCTATTTTCCAAAATGAAATAAAGTTTCATTCATTCTGCCTTAAAGATTTGTCCTTAAACTAAATGAAGAATTGTCACATTAGAAGAGAATTCTAAATTTTTTTGTTCAAATATCATGTCTAGAAATTCAAAGTATTTAGAAGGTCTCAATAAAAAATATGAACTAAGGATAGAGCTAGAGAATTATTTACAGCTTCTCTTAAAATTCTCCTCATAGAGATTCTTCTTTATATTCACTTTTATTTTGATTTTGGTTTTCTAGCCTAGGCTATTAAAGTATATTTGTCAGAGACTTGTCTAAATGTTTCCTTCAAAATTTTATGATGAGGAATTCAAATTAGAAATGTAAAATTATAATTCTAATATATATTAGGTTTTGGCAGAGCATAATATCATTGAAAATTCTGGTCACTAAGAAGCTACAAAAATAGGACTACCCACCATCCCTGTTCTGGTACAAATTTCTAACAAATTCTTAGATGATATTACTATTGCTGGTCCAAGGAACATATGCTTAAAAGCACCAGTTTAATAAGATGTTAGTGGAAAGGCTGAAATTTTAAGAGCCAGTGACTGGTTTGCAAATCTCTCTCCCCCTCTCCTCTCTCTTTCCCATCCACCATGGAAAACTGCAACTTCCACATACTGGCCTCTGTGTTAGTAAGCCTGGATCTCAGATGGAGGAGACATGGAAGGAGAGCCTGGGTGATAAAATACACATAGCATATATTTAATAAGAATGAGAATTCAATTTTGTTGCTTCAAGTAATTAAGATTTACAAGTTGGTTTTCTTAGCATGCATAACCTAACCCAAACTCACTGAAAATTATGCTTTGCAATTTTTTTAAACATCAACATTTAAAAAAATATAACTGACTATAGGCAGGAGAAAATAATTTCTATATCTCTTTCTTTTTCTTAATTGTCTCAGAATTAAATTTGAACTCATTTCCTTAAATTAACTAAATTAAACTACTTTCTACCTTAATTTCAAAGTATATATGAAACAACTAAGTAGGCAATTATGTATATTAAAATGAACTACAAAAAAAAAAATAAAATAAAATGAACTACACATTTTTACATATAAAATTTGATAAAAATTGACTTTAGTATTATTTGGTAAAAATATGATTTGGGGGGATCCCTGGGTGGCTCAGTGGGTTTAGCACCTGCCTTCAGCCCAGGGTGTGATCCTGAAGACCTGGGATCGAGTCTTGCATCGGGCTCCCTGCATGGAGCCTGCTTCTCCCACTGCCTGTGTCTCTGCCTCTCTCTCTTTCTGTGTCTCTCATGAATAAATAAATAAAATCTTTAAAAAATATATATGTTTGGGATTTGAAGAAATTTGTTGACCGGTTATTTGAATGAGCTAGGATAATAATTGCCTAACAGGAAAAATAATGCAGAAGAAAACTATAGTATATCGAATACAAGACTTGGAGAATCTAGGAAATAAATGATTAATATTGTATTTTCAAATAAGGAATTTCAATTGATGAGTAAATATAATATTGTGGTTACAGAAAGTTTTTCATTTTTTTCCTCAAGTCATCATCTACAAGGTAAGGAGAATATTCTAATAAATAAAATATATACCAAAAAAGGTAGCATTTTTTTTAATTAACTTTTATTGGTGTTCAATTTACCAACATACAGAAAAACACCCAGTGCTCATCCCGTCAAGTGTCCACCTCAGTGCCCGTCACCCATTCCCCTCCAACACCCGCCCTCCTCCCCTTCCACCACCCCTAGTTCGTTTCCCCGAGTTAGGAGTCTTTATGTTCCGTCTCCCTTCCTGATATTTCCCAACATTTCTTTTCCCTTCCTTTATATTCCCTTGGGGAATATGAATAATAGGGAATAAAAAGGTAGCATTTTAAAATGACTCCAGAGTGCTGATTTTTTTTTTTTTTGCTCAAGCCACAGGCCTTTTTACTTTAGAAATACAAAATTGAAGAATCCATCATATCTCATATTTTGTGTTTTGGCATTCAGATAGTAGTACTGGAAACATTTGAGCTACCATGGAGAAAACACCCTTTTCATTTGACGTACCTTGAAAAATCAAATTATACATATTGAATCAGATTAATGAGTCTTAAATATCTTCCAATTTCTTTTAGGATTATATCAGCACTATGAGACCATTCAATTCTGAAAGATTAAAGTACAAATACCTATAAATTTAAAGGACAATTTTTCATTGTTAGATTTATCTGATTAGACTACAACAAAAAACTGCATATCAAATGGCTGTTGAAGAAAAGAATACTTTTGCTTTTCCTCTCAGCATTGCTTTATGTTATTAGATCACTGCTTGTAATTTCTGTACTTAAAATTTTTATTTAGCAATCAAAAAATTTGGTATTGAAATATTATTTTTTGCCTTAATGGTATGTTTGTTCATATTATAATATATAGTGCACACTACATGATGTATATCTCTTATCTAATAATTCAATTAGAATAAAGTTCCTCTATCATAAAATAACTTCCTTGAAATAAGGTGGAATCTTCAAATTATTAAGGAGAATTCAAGTAACTTCTAAGGACTCTTGGTCATGCCATTTAATTTTAGAGAAAGGGAAAATGTCCAATCTGACCAATTTTTCAACATTAGGGACTTTTTTTTTTTTTTTTTACAATGTAGAGGTTGAGAAAACACTCATAAAATTTCATGTCATTTTCTACCATGGACTTTCTGTAAATCTCTTAATTATTTTGTATAAGGTACTATTCTAAAATAAAAATTTATTTTTCAAAATGTTAAGCATTGTTTATGTTCTATACACAATTCCCACACAGAATTATGTAAGAATATAATTCTTTTGTATTTACATATACATGTACCTTATGTGTATGAATGTATACATATGTAAATTATATATGCAAAAATAGACATATGTGATTTTATTGGGCCTTTATTCGGCGTTTGAAATAAATAAATTCTAGGAGTGCCTTGGTGGTTCTCTCGGTTAGGCATATGACTTTGATTTCAGATCAGGTAATAATCTCAGGATCAAGCACTGTGTTGGGCTCCTCACTAAGCAGGAATCTGCTGGTGAGTCTCCCTCTTCCCCTCTTCTTTTGCCGTCCCCCTGTTCTCTTTCTCTCTCTAAATAAGTCTTTTTAAAAAAAGAAATACATATATTCTGTCTATTTTCATTTGGATATATATTTTGTGAATTTTTGTTTGTTTCTTTATTTTCAGCACTAATTTATGTTCATCCATCCATTAATTATTTTTCTAATTAAGTTGAACTCATTACTAATATTCCACACAGCAACTTGCCTAATATAGCTTGTCTAACAAAATTATAAATGTGTGATATGAATGTAGGTAAAATTTACACATCCTCTATTTTATATTCCCTTTTCAATTTGTATCTATTTTAGACATTTTATAATGTTTGGTGATTCTTCTCTCAGTTATGTGCTTAACAGTTTCACTTCATCCTTGATTTTAATACATTCGTGATCCCACCCTTACTTAGTAAAATATAATAGAGAAATTCTCATATTTTTTAAAAAGATTTATTTAGTTGAGAGAGAAAGCATGAGCAGGGGTAGGGGCAGGGGGAGAAGCAGGGTGCCCACTGAGCAGAGAGACTGATGCAGGACTCAATCCCAGGACCCTGAGATCATGATCTGAGCTGAAGGCCCATACCGGAGTCACCCAGGTGCCCCAGTTCTTATCTTTTTATATAGCTAGACCATTCAGTAGATTAAAAGGATAAAATATAGAATTGCCCCAGTAATGCCCCATAAAGAAATTTCCAAAGTAATGCCTTCATGACCTCATTAATGGTTGTAAGTATAATACGAAGAAAGTTTAAAAATATAGATTTCTTTTACTGTAGTGATTTTTAAACTACAGTGATAAAGATTGCACCTATTACTGACCAAAATCGAGAGTAAAAAGCCCTAGTACAGATTCCTGTTGACTTTATGAATGTAAACAAAATTGCCCGTCATTTTTTTTTAATATCCATGTGGTTTTAACATAAGACATAGGTAGATTTTTTAAATGTGTACTTACTTTTCTTCCTTCAATTTTAAGATTTAATTTATTTATTCATGAGAGACACAGAGAGAGAGGTAGAGACACAGGCAGAGGGAGAAGCAAGCTTCCTGCAGGAATCCTGATATGGGACTCCATCCCAGGACTCCAGGACCATGCCCTAGGCCAAAGGCAGGCGCCTAACCACTGAGCAACCCAGGCATCCTTCTCGCTTACTTTCTTAAACTACTACTGATATCATATATATGTGCTGTGTTATTATATAATAAACATATTACATATGTGTGTAAATTGAGATTGCATGAATTTAGGAAACTAATCATTTTGATGATGTTGAAATAAGATGTATTTTTTTTTTGTATAAAATAGTAGGAGTATTGAATAACAAGAATTTATTCTGCAACATGTTGAATTATACCCAGAAATGTTATCATCTATACTGTTATGATTTTATTGGAAGAAATAATATAATATTCTTTAATATGGGTCAGCTAATAAAGTCCATATGTAAAAGGGAATGAAATGGAAATAAAAGAGAGTTTTCCAATGAAAGGGAAAAACAAATATTTAACAATAAACTAAATTTTCCTTGTAAATCATTCATTTTATTATGTTTTCCCTGAGATTTATCAGAGTTCATTGCTACTAATTCTGCCAAAATACTCAATAATCGAGATTTAATCCTAAGAAGTATCAAGCAATTAAGATACCTATCACCTATTTATCAATCTATCATTTAAATATTACTAAATGCATGCAATTAACAATACTAAATCCAACTTGATTATTTAAGATTAACAAGTTTTTTTTCCACATATCAATATTCCACACTCAATTATTTATAAAACTATTTTTAAACCATGCATTTTATTTCCTTGAAGATTTCTCTCTTTTTTTTTAAGATTTTTATTTATGTATTCATGAGAGACACAGGCAGAGGGAGAAGTAGGCTCCATGCAGGGAGCCCAATGTGTGACTCCATTCCGGACCCCAGGATCAGGCCCTGAGCTGAAGGCAGAAGCTCCACCACTGAGCCACCCAGGCATCCGGAAGGTAAGATTTCTTACAAACTATGCCTACTATGGTTTTCAAGGTTTGGATTCTTATCAATTTCTTACAGGTTTTGAGGAAATGATTTATGTATGAATCAGGTTAAAATACTTCTGACCTCGATTGTTTTGATATCTAATAGTATTTTTAATTAAAGAGTAAGCTTTATTTTTAAACAAATTACAGTTTATACACTTGATGATACCAAAGACCAGTATTTTTTAATTATATTAATTTGAAAAATAAATTGAAAACAAAAGACTTTGTTCCAAATCAGAGTCAAAATTATGAATATACTTAAACTTTTTTTGTATATCAACCAGATCGTTAAAAATGAAAAGACTAATTACATTTTGCGTGACTTGACACTATCTTAATGATTTCAGATATTTTCTGTGATTTACAACAAGTAAAAAAAAAAATCAGACAAGCATGTGAATAAATGTATGGCAAAGACACTTTTAAGAATTGGTCCTGGGGATCCCTGGGTGGTGCAGCGGTTTGGCGCCTGCCTTTGGCCCAGGGTGCGATCCTGGAGACCCGGGATCGAATCCCACATCGGGCTCGCGGTGCATGGAGCCTGCTTCTCCCTCTGCCTGTGTCTCTGCCTCTCTCTCTCTCTCTTTGACTATCATAAATAAATAAAAATTAAAAAAAAAGAATTGGTCCTAATTTTATTACTGAATTTTTACATAAAATTAAAATCTATCATGCTTCTGAAATAACTGAAAATGAAAGGCAGTAGAAGCTGAGAGTTTTTAAGGATTTTTTCTGGCAGTCATAATTTCTGTTAAAACCCTCATAGATCTAGAGATAATTGAAGAGTTATTTACGTTGATCCAATTTTTAACACTTTTTAATATTTCAAATATTTAGTTTGCAATTGGAAAATAAAAACTCATATGTTACCTTCTATTAAATGAGGAATTTCTGTTTGGGTTCCCCACCTGGAATTAAAAGCTTCATTGTTTTTTTTTTTTAATCCTTATAAATGTAAACATTGAACTACAATGCTCTCAATCATTCCAATATAAATGGGTTTTTCCAATAAACATATGGATTACCTTTAGCCACATTTTATAGTTAAAATTGTGTAAAATATACCCCTAAATTATGTATTCCCTCATAATATATTTATTTATTTACTATTGTATATATTCCGTGTATTATGCACTTACCACGTGACAAACAGTATGTTAAATACTTTTTATTTTATTTATTTATTTTTTAATTTTTTTTAATTTTTTAATTTATTTATGATAGTCACAGAGAGATAGAGGCGGAGACACAGGCAGATGGAGAAGCAGGCTCCATGCACCGGGAGCCCGATGTGGGATTCGATCCCGGGTCTCCAGGATCGTGCCCTGGGCCAAAGGCAGGCGCCAAACTGCTGCGCCACCCAGGGATCCCTAAATACTTTTTAAAAATGATTTCCTGTAATACTTAGAATAACCCCTGAGGTAGAGATCCTCACCCTCAACTGACATCTGAGGATTCTGAAAGTCAAGAATTGTGTGACTTACTCCAAATTGCTCAGCTATTGTCAGAATCAAGATTCAAACCCTGGTGTCTTAATGCTAAAGCTCATCTTTTTCATCATTATAGAATACACTTGTCAAGATTCTTGAGAGAGTTGCCGACATTTACTTTCTGCTTCCTCTCTCCTCAGTTATTTGAATTTGGTGTCTATTTTCACCAATCCATGGCTAATGTTCCCTGTACTGCTACACAGAACATCTGCTTTGACAAATGACCTCTCCAGTGCCATATCCATTAAATCTTATCAGTTTCTTTTTTTACTTAGCTGGCTGCTCTCAAAAATACATTTTTTTTAAGATTTAGCTTTCTTTTTGTTTTTCTAATTCTTTTAATATATTGATTGCTAATAGGGAAATATGACAAAAATTTTAAGGTGTCCAAGAGTAATTAAAGGAAATGCTGTCAACTTTTGTAATGTGATTAGTTTTATTCCCTATAAAGTGTTCCTTAACGTAATTGATGCAAGAGTGGACTAGAATCTTTCAGTCTTAGAGTCTAATTTGGATACATCAAGAGTGAATGGTTCAATAAAGAAGTGAATAACTTTTCATCTTGAACATTAGTTTTCCCCCAGAAAAATGATATAGAAGGAAGCTTCTGACTCTATACCATGTAATAAAGTGGTTACGTACAATGTAAGCTGAAATATGGTGATGTCTGGTGATTCATGATAGTCATAAATTTCAGAAATCAGACAGCATATGCAAATATATAATTTTAGGTGCCTCTAATCATCCATATATTTTCATCACTTTAGATATGGTAATAAAAGATGTAGTATAGTTAAAATAAATACATTTGCCTTTAAACCACTGTCTATTGATTTGATTTTATATTTTCAGTTAATAGCTACTTAGCCTATTTTTACAACCCTCACCTATAAAATAGAAATGCCTTTAGATTTATGACCCCAATAAAGTAATTTGAAACAGCAAACACTCTTTCATATTTTTCATTTATTTCTAGCATTTTTACATAAATTTAAATATAAAGTGTCATTTTAATATATATAAATGTAAATATTTAAAAATAAAATTATTACCCTTTTAATATAACTTGATACTTGGCAATAAATATTTTTAAACTATATCAAAAAGCTCATCCTTAACTGTGGAGATTTTACTTTACCAAAAAATACATGTATACTTTTATACAAGTGTAATGAAAATTTTTTATCATAGTATAATGCTATACTTTGTAGTTTATTTTTTAAGATTTATTTATTTGTTAAATAAATAATAAATTCTAAATTATTTGCTCAGATAGTCCTTTAATACGATGTATATTTTATTTTAAAGGTATAAAAAGACAGGCGCCAAACCACTGAGCCACCCAGGGATCCCCTGTAGTCTATTTTTTTTATTTTTCTTCTTTTTTAATTTTAATTTTTATTACTATTATTTTTAAAGATTTTATTTATTAATTCATGAGAGATAGAGAGAGAGAGAGAGAGAGAGAGAGGCAGAGACACAGGCAGAGGGAGAAGCAGGCTCCATGCAGGGAGCTGGACGTGGGACTCGATCCTGGGTCTCCAGGATCAGGCCCTGGGCTGCAGGCGGCGCTAAACTGCTGAGCCACCTGGGCTGCCCCTATACCTTGTGTTGTTATGTTAATTTCCTTATACCTTTCTATGAAACTATGGATTAAAAATTGAAAAAATTTTAAGAACTTTTCTGCCTATAAGGTTCTTAGTGTTAATTTTTTTAGTTACAAATGAATCATTAAAATTGTTAGTAAAGGGGATCCCTGGTGGCTCAGCAGTTTAGCCCCTGCCTTCCACCCAGGGCTTGATCCTGAAGTCCTGGGATCGAGTCCCGGGTGGGGCTTCTGGCATGGAGCCTGCTTCTCCCTCCTCCTGTGTCTCTGCCTCTCTCTGTCTATCATAAATAAATAAAAATAAATAAATATTAAAATTGTTAGTAAGTAATTCATCAAGCACATAATATGAATTAAACTTTTACTGGAAGTGCATTTCTGCTGGGCAAATATTTTTATTAATTATTTTAATTAGTTATTATCTGTAAATAGATGTTATTCAATGCTAAATGGGATAGTGTTCTTTCTGTAATCATATTTTTCACTTTATTTTTCACTCATTTTTCATGGTACAGTGTTAATAAGTGGGAAACCTTTTGTCACTCCTATAAGTGTTCAGGAATTAGATTTTCATAACATTGTCATTCAGTTATTTGAATTACTTCTTTAAAAAAAGCAAAAACTAACGTAGGATTCATCATAAAAAATAATTTATTCTTTTAATTTTGCCTAAGGCAAAGAATGAATATTATCTGATTTTTATAGATTTTACTACTCAATAAATAGTTAAGCACTTTCCTAAATTCTTTCTTCCCCCTTGCTACTGGAAACACCCATTAATATCTGCCCCAGATAATCTAAGGCTTTGAGAACTTGAGATATCTGCAGTCTGGCAAAATCTAGAGAGGTAAGAAGGAAAAGACGAGGACTATGTCTATAGACCGAATTTTTCTTCCACATTCACAGTTATGAAAGATTTTACCTAATAAAAGGATGTATAATGGTATGGAGAGAATCCAGAACTGCTACACTATAGAAGTAACATTAGAATAGGGAGTGACTTAACGTTTTCTCAATATTAACAACATCTATTAATATTTTCATAACCTTGTCAACACAAAAATTATCTGTGCATAGTTGAGCCTCTTATGTTTACAGAAATATACATATTTATCCATATATCTTTTTATACCTTTAAAATAAAATATACATCGTATTAAAGGACTATCTGAGGCAAATTATTATTTTTTGCTTAACACTATATCATGAAAAGTTTCTATATCAATATAAATGCTCTTTCTATACAATCTTTTTCATTTCCTGTTATACTTTTCTGTTTTAAAGATCTAGAATTGAGAACATTTGAATTTGAAGCAATATTCAGAATTCACTTACATCAATTTTTTTTTTTTAATTTCTGTAACATAATTATTTCCCAAGGCATCTTCCTTCCATTTCTTTTCTGGAATTCTCCAAATCATTTCTCATCTCATTTTTATTTTATTATTTTTTAAAGATTTTATTTATTCATGAGAAGCAGGCTCCATGAAAGGAGCCAGATAGGGTACTCAATCCTGGAACTCCAGGATCATGCCCTGAGCTGAAGGCAGGCGCTCAACCACTGAGCCAATCATGTGTCCCTCATCTCACTTTTGTATGTCTTATCAACTGTATTTGTCATGATTTTTCAGAGAAATAAAACCAAGAAAAAATATATAAATATATGTGAGGAGTTTATTATGGGAATCAGCTTATGTGATTATGGAGGTTGCAAAGTTGTCTGATCTGCCATCTGCAAGTTGGGGAACCAGGAAGTGGTATAATTCAGTCTGAGTCTAAGGCCAAAGAATGTGGAGGCCACTGGTGAGTCCTGGTCCTCGCTAAGTCCAAAGGCCAGAGAAAATGGATGTCCTAGTTTAAGTCAAAAGACAAATCTACTCTTCCTTTGCCTTTTTGTTGTTTCTGCCCCCAGCAGATTGGATGGTATCTACCCACACTGGGTCTGTTCATGTTGTTTACCAATTTAAATGCTAATCTCTTCCAGAAACACCTCACAGACACATCTAGAAATTATGTTTTAGAGGATTTCTGGACATCCCTTAGCTCAGTCAAGTTGACACATAAAATTGACCATCTAATCATCCATTGTTATCTTGCAACGCTTCTTGGAATAATTTTTCATGGCCTTTTTTCTCTGTTATATTTCTTTAACATTAGTTATGCATTAGTGCATAACTTTTTTTTTCCAGAAGATTTATTCAGCTTCCTAGAGCAAATTGTTTTTTAATATTCATTCTTTATGTGACTCATGTTTTAGATTCTTTTCCCTATTATTCTCTTCATGCACAGTAAAGTACCAAAGTAATTTTCAGTTACTTTTGTCTCATTTATTTCCTTCAGTATGAACTACAAATCCACATAAGCATTACCAAAATATAGTTAATACCCTCGTTGTGTCTTCTCTCTCTTCAACATTTCCTTTGAAGAAAATAAGAAAATTTGTCTGTATTATACTTAACTAAGAGACAAATAATATCTTTTTAACAATAAATACTTATTGGACATTTGAGATATCATTAAATCATCAAGATCATAAGATAGTAATATACACAGTGTATTTCAAATATATTATTAGAAGTTTGGGGTAATTTCAAGATTTTGTTATATGATACTTTTATGAAGTTTTACAATATTCCTATGAATGAACTAAACAGGTAATGTTGTTCTTCCTTAGTTGCCCATTATTCAGTTTATTTATTGAAATTTAAAGCCTTTTATTCATTAATTTGTCTCATCTATGTTTTGTATTTACTCAGTGAAATTAATTTCTTTCTTTTTTTTAATTTATGATAGTCACAGAGAGAGAGAGAGAGAGAGAGCGAGGCAGAGACACAGGCAGAGGGAGAAGCAGGCTCCCTGCAGGGGAGCTCAACCTCTGAGCCACTCAGAAGTCCCTGTCACATAAAATCTTCATCACACTTGGGATATCTCTGACTTCTTTTGCTTCCAGCCCTAGAAAGTTCTATGCTTTAAGGGCTCAAGATTACACTGTGCTGATTAGCATGAACTCCTTATTTTAAAAGTCTTAATCATAATTGTATCTGGAAAATCTAGTTTGCCATGTAACAATATACTCATAGATTCTAGGGGTTAGAGTGTGAAACTCCTTAGGGGGACTTTTTTTTTTTTTTCCTACCACACAAAGGTGGCCATGAACAAAATCTATCAGTGCTTTTGCCCAGAAGACATGCAAAGACATGAGAAATTCATGGAAAATTATCTCTAGCTCTGCATAGAGGTGAAAAAAATTCACCAAAGGAAGCATTCCAAAATGATAAAATTTAAAAAAAAAAAGAATAAGGAAAGGATAGTGCTACTGGAAAAAAAATACATGTAACAGTGTCAAATATTATATTCAGGTAAAGTTAGATACTAGATATTTGTTCCTTTGATTTAGTATTATAAAAAGTCATTAGTGACTATTTAGAATCAATTTTGGTGGTATTTTGGGAGGTATGCTAAATTGCACTGGGAGTTGGAGTAGATACTTAGTGAAGAAGAGATACCAATAAGTGCATACTACCTTTGGCAAAGCTTATTAGTGAAGTAAAGGACATCAAAAAGTTTGAAGCTAGGACTAGAATCAGTGGTGGATTTTTTTGTAGGGATGTGTGTAGGTGGGGGGACAATTGGGCTACCATAACAAAATACCACAGATTGGGGGACTTAAACAACAGAAATTACTTTTTCAGTTTTGGAGGCTGAAAGAAAAAGATCAACAAGCCAGCAAGGTTGATTTTTAGGCATTTTTACAGTTTTGTTTTTCTGTTCTTGGATATAACCCACTAGAAATCTGTCATCAAATTTCTAGATTATAAAGTTAATATGACTTTTCTTTATGATTTAGCTGCACAAGTTTATTTTTTATAAAGATTTTATTTATTTATTCATGAAAAACACAGAGAGAGAAAGGCAGAGACACAGGCAAAGAGAGAAGCAGGTTCCTTGCAGGGATCCTGATGTGGGACTCGATCCCAGGACCCCAGGATCACGGCCCGGCCGAAGGCAGGGGCTCAACGGCTGAGCCACCCAGGCATCCCAGTTTATTTTGTAATTTGCTTTAGAGATAGAAATTTCATTTTGAACTTAATTTTATTTTGTTGTAATGTGAAACAATTGTGTGTTTCCAAAGTCAAATCCATGAAAGGTTTCCTGTGAAATCTTCTCCAGTGTCAATTGTTGCGGTCAGATGGACCTATCAAACATTTTTATGCAGAGCAAGAACATGTATTTTGAGAGTAAATTCTTGGTGCCATTTATCTGTGTTCTCCATTCTGAAGGCCATCAGAATTCCCCATAGTTCACCTTTTTCTTCCCACATGGGTAGTGATACCACCAGAGTGTAGTTATTATTGGTGATTTGACACCCTTCACTCATAAACTGATCCCCTCCACTTTATAATCAAAGGTTTTGTGAGGCAGATAGTATTTTTCAAAGGTGATTGTACATATTATACACACACACACATATATGTACTGTGGTGGTAAATGTTTAACCAACTGACAATATATGGGCGGGAGGAGGCTATAGCATTTGTTGCATTTTGTCAGTTTTCGTGGTGTAAATACTACCACCATGCCTGATCTCAAACTATCAATGTGATGCTGCTGAAGATAGAGTTCGGAAGTAATGCTAACCATCAACCCACATGACTTAACTCCAACAAAAGCTGATCCTAGGACATATGTTCTACTTTCTTTTTTCTTTAATATTTTATTTATTTATTCATGAGACACACACACAGAGAGGCAGAGACACAGGCAGAAGGAGAAGCAGGGAGCCGGATATGGGACTCGATCCCGGGTCTCTAGGATCACACCCTGGGCCACCGGGCTGCCCTATGTTCTACTTTCTATGTGATATCTTATTCCTCCATTGAGTTGGTAGAGATTAAATTATTCTCTTTGAACCTAGGCAGACTTTTGTAATGACCTCAACCAGTAGGTTATAGCAGAAGTCTACATGACTTCTGAATCTAGATCACAATAAGCAATATAGCTTCCTCCTGATTTTCTTTCTCTTCGAATATGCACCTTGGGAGCCCCAATATATGTAATCTAGCTACTCTGAAGCTGCCATGCTGGAGACAGTATATAGAGTACCCAAATAGAGATGGAGAGACATTTCCTCAGCCTTTTGTTTTTTCAAAGAAGGAAATAACTGAGCTTCCAGATGATTTCAGTCCCAGCCAACATTCTCAAGCAAGAACTACTTAGTGAAGCACAGTCTACTTTTAGACCTGTGAAAGGTACTAATACATTGTTGTTGTTATTGTTGCTTTAACTTAATTTAGAAGCAATTTTAGATTTACAAAAAATTCGAAAATACAGTATGAAGTATATCATTCAGCCAACTTCCTAAAATTTTTTTAAAGATTATTTATTTATTTATTTATTTATTTATTTATTTATTTATTTATGATAGACACAGAGAGAGAAAGAGAGGCAGAGACACAGGCAGACAGAGATGCAGGCTCCATGCTGGGAGGCCGTCGCAGGACTCCATCCTGGGACTCCAGGATCCTGCCCTGGGCCAAAGGCAGGCACCAAACCACTGAGCCACTCAGGGATCCCCAACTTCCTCAAATTATTACTACTGTCCTTATTGGGTCCAAGATCCAACCTCGAAACCCATATTATATGGCTTTGGATTGAGGGTGGTTTGTTATAGTACCTGGATCATTATTCCTAACTTTTGGCTAATGAGAGTCCATTTATGTTATTGCTGTGATGGATACCTTCTGTTTTAGCCCCTAGATCCATTCTCTGTACTTTTCTCTAAACTTTCCCCTCTGTGATATGGATCCTTTTGGTTGAGAGCCTTATGTATTGAAGATGCAACTTTTCTATCTGACATAAGTGAAACCAATACTTAATGGAAGAGGAACAAGATCATTATAAAAGCATTCACATTTAGGAAAGGGAACAAATTTGCGTAGTCATTTCTTTAAGCTCGAAGCTCTGTGGCTTCATCCAAAGTGATCATTGCCGAAATTAACTCTATTTCCATTTCTACTTTGTTTCAGGTAATAGGGATTTGGAGAAGCCCTAAGGTCATTTAAACTCCTGAATATTCACTTCCTATTTTGAGTCCAGGCCCATGATCTTTTATAATGCAGATCTCTTACAAACTTGGTAGTTTTCTTTTCTTTTTCTTTTTAATGTTAATTATCTAACAGTTATTTTCTATATATAATTCTGTGATTTGCAATAAGACATTTTGTGTGTGTGTGTGTTCTTGTCTACATGCCTCGTTTTATTCTCAACTAGATTGGACCTCACAAGCTTTGGCGAGAGAGTCTCATGTTTAGTGAGCTATTTATGTTAAAATAATCAGATATATTGGTGTCATATTCACTACTTCAATTCACCAATTTTTAAATTTATAATCCTTTCTATTTGATCTTTTTTGCACAACTGAGTTTTAGTTAGATTTAGTTTACATAACTATTTCCCAACTTTAATTTTCACCATTTGAGGTTAAAGGACAGTTGCCCCTTCCACATTTATTGATTCCTTATTTCTGGATTATTACTGAGAATTTGTGCCCCTTCTTGCATACTGGCCAATTCTGAACTTATTTTTTGTAATATTTTTAAAAGGTAAATGACCAAATATACTATTGTAATTCTAAAGACTCTTCCCTAAGAACCATGAATTATCTGCCATCAATATTATTATAGGATAATTTACCAAATATGCCCACATAATAAAACATATATTGCCATCCTTCCAGCCTCTGATATAAGTGTGTTTACTGCCTCACCTCTAAGCCAAAGCCACATATTTCAAGTTCTGGCTGTGGAAATACTCCAGTAATAGGTACCTGTGTTGAGGTACCCCCAAAACATCCCCAGACACAAGGTTTTGCTGGAATTCCATTACTCATTGTTATCTTCATGGTTATAGTTTATTAGGGGAGAAAAGATACAGACACAATCAAAGAGAAAAAAATTCATGGAGGAAAATTCAAAACAATACAGGCAAGAACTTCCAGGCACCCATCCCAGTGAAGTCACAAAATACATGCTTAACTTCTCTGAAGTGATGTGTGACAGCATGTGCAAAGTGTTGCCAACTAGGGAAGCACATTTGAGCTTGATTGTTCAGTTTTCCTGGGAGTCAGTTGTAGGAATACAGGGCCTGAGTACTGACCTCTGTTATTCTAGCTCCAAACCCCTGGAGAGAAAGTAGATTTTCACAATAAATTACGTGTTAGTATATACCATCTGGACAAACTGGTACACTGTGGGTCCAGGCTTTAGGCAGGCTAACATGCCCTTACTAGAACATTCAAGAAGCTTAGTTCTCAGGAGCTGACCAATGGCCAGTCCTGAAAATAAGCCTTTCTTTAGAAAATGTACATGTTTGAGCAACCCAGATCTGCTGTTTTTCCTTTCCTGAATAGTACCCTTTTCTGTATCTGTCAGAATAGGCTGGGAGTAAAATTTGAAAGGACAGAAGTAAAATTTCAGTGCTTTAGTGCATTAAAATCTAATTCTTATTACTGCAACAAATCCTTGTAGAGTTAGTTGGGAACTCTATTCTATTTCATTCTCATTTAGAAGGTTGGGGAATAAAAAAAAATCTACTTTTAAAGTTTTAGCCTAGAAATGACACACATTTCAGTAATAAAAGTAAGTCACATAGTAATAGCTAATTTTTTTCAAATAGCTTAGAAGTAAAATTTTACCCTGTATACAGAGAGCAGAAAGCTATAAGGATTGGTGGATGCTACTAATGACTTGTATGTTATTATATTTATAATTAAAATGTGATTATTTTACCTATACAGTGTATATAAAATATGTAATCATATATATTTTATGTTTGTACTAGTGTATTATTATATTTGTTTATTGATTTTACAGAGGTCTCAGAGATAATTCTCACAGTTTAATATCACTTCTGAAGTTAGCTATTGAATGTACAGTACCTTTCTTTTTTTTTAAGATTTTATTTATTTATTCATGAGAGAGGCAGAGAGAGAGAGAGAGAGAGAGGCAGAGATACAGGCAGAGGGAGAAGAAGGCTCCATGCAGGGAGCCCAACGTGGGACTCGATCCCAGATCCTGGGATCAGGCTCTGGGCCAAAGGCAGGTGCTCAACTACTGAGCCACTAAGGCATCCCTGTTTTTATTTTTATTTTTTAAGGATTTTATTTATTTATTTATTCATGAGAGACACAGGGATAGAGGCAGAGACATAGGCAGAGAGAAGCTGGTTCCCTGCTGGGAGCCTGATGCAGGGCCCTGGGATCATGACCTGAGCAGAAGGCAGAAGCTCAACCACTGAGCCACCCAGGTGCCCCTGTACTTTTCATTTGAATGACTATATGAAAAATATTCCTTTTACTTACAAATCTGTAGGTTTTCCATTCAGGACCAAACATTCCATTTCTTACAGAAGCTGAAGTTTGCTTTTAACAAGTTGCTTTTGACCTTCTTAGGGGGCTAAAGTGTTAAATATTAAAGATCACAATCTGCCAGAAACAGATTCCTGTATCCACTTAGGCTTTGTGTTGAGATTCCAAAGGCCTAAATTTTAGGAGGGAGGGTAAATACAAAGTAGATAAACTTCCATAGAATTGTGGCCCAAACATGAATTCTTTGAATCTCTGAATGAAATAGATTTGGTATTTCTAGTACTTTTAGCCTAGCCAATTACAAAAGTAAATTTTATCTGAGGAAGATAACATTATCTGTAGGTATATGACATAGCTCTACAATTTTTCATATATAAGGTATCAAATTTAATAAATAAAAAAGCTGGGATGCCTGGGTGGCTCAGCGGTTTGGCGCATGCTTTCAGTCCAGGGCATGATCCTGGAGTCTCGGAATCAATTCCCACATCAGGCTCCCTGCATGGAGCCTGCTTCTCCCTCTGCCTGTGTCTCTGCCTCTCTCTCTCTCTCTGTCTGTCTCTCATGAATAAATAAATAAAATTTTTTTAAAAAATTAAAAAGCTAAATGAGACATCACACTAGTAAAATAAAACAAAAATAATGAGAATAACACCAAAGGTTAAATAACAGAGTCTAATTTTAGGCTTACCACCAAAATAATATTACAAAATACATAACTAAATTTAATACAGATAAAATGGTTACAGAAGTTCAAAATTGTCTTGTAGTTATTTAAGATATTAAATCTACCTATAAAAACACACAAAGAAAACTGAAGGCCTAGATGGTCCCATCCTTGAATTATACCAATTATGAAATAATGCCAATATTATAAATTTTTTTTCAGAGAATGGTTAATGAAGGAATATTTTTGATTGTATTTTATAAAGCTGGTATAATATTCATATTGAAACTTATCAAGAATTATAAGAAAGGAAATGTGCAGGAAAATTTAATGATTATGTAAATATAACAGGTTCTCGTAAACTGAATCTAATGTAGGCACTGTACAAATAAGCAGGTATTACCACATATATTTTATTTGGTTAATGATTGAAAGAAAAAGATATTTTTGATTTTTAAAATATTTTTCTAACACATATTATGGAAGTTCGTCCTGGAATATATCTAACAGTCTACTTCTCTTTGAAGAGAATAGCAGAAAGATTAAGATATCTATACATAGACATTTCAGTCACCTTTTTGTAGGTTGTGCTACTACTTTCACTTTTCTCAGTCTTGACAAATTGTCTTTGCTTAATAAAAGACAAGTATGTTTCTGACAGATGTCATCCTTATAATGCCAAGATAAGTGGACAAAAGTCCATGTATAAAGAATGGAGAAATATGTCATCTGATTAGTTTTCTCAACTTACCTGTTTGTTCCATTTGTTCGTTTATTTCAGTGTACCTGTTTTTTTCTATGGCATTTTTACCTTTTCCAAAATAAAAGCAAACTGAACTGAAAATGTCAAGAGTATCTGAGAAAATGAAAAACGACAAAGCTATACAACATGGCATACTTTTATGGCTAGTTCTCTAATTTGAAGGTGCAGAGACTGCAAAGTAAGAATAGGATTTACTTAAGAGGATAAATCAAAATGGAATAATTTACAAATGCATTTTCCTGTAACACACTCATTTGGAACCTATAATTTAGCCAGAGCAAGTCCATTTATATTCAATTACAAGACATCTGTAGGGAAATTGGTATGAAATCAAATTCAATATATGTGGGAAAGCTCTTAGAAATCATTTGCTTCCAGTGTCACCAAGGAGTTTCCTGGGACTTCTTGGAACACCAGGATGGAGAGGAATTTCACAGGATATTACTGTTTCCTCAGAAATTATTTAAGGAGAACACATTGTCATGGGAACTTTAAGTGGTAGATTCATTATGCAGCATAAGTGGATTTCAAATATAATGCAAAATTTAATATCCTAACTAGATTTTTCAGTGGGACTTTTGTATTTGTGTTGTATTTTAGAGTTGGGATAGAAAAACTGACATATAATTCCATGTTATAGGTTAGGCTCTTGGGAGTTATATAACAAATGAAAATATATGGCATCTGCCCTTGACAGATGGTACTTAATTCTGGAACTAAAAAAGTAATAATAATTAAGAATTTAAGGGGAGCCACTCTACATATTTTGTCAGAGAACTTACTTCAAACCATTTCTATATTTATTGAGCTCTGCACCTTACAACTGCAATTTTGTTAGACAAACTAATTCCCCATTTTTTGGAGAACATTGACACAACATGATAGGAACTCACTTGCCATTCTCTTTCTCACAAATTTTATGGTATCTTTCCCTTTCTTTCTTTTCCTTGATTTCTGTAGAATATTTATCATTTCTTCTCTCCAAGGCAAATCACTCTTCTATCTTAGGACTGTCTCCTTTCTCAAGAGTTTTGTTTTTTATATCACTTCCTTCTTGGCATTTTATACTCTACATCTCCACTTAATAGTTATTTCCACTTGCTTTTCTAACTTTATTTAAGTCTCTCCTATCCTGATCAAATCTTTCAGTCCACAACCATTCATTCTTTTAATCATTAAACTTCTTGAAAGATCAGCCTATATAATCTGTTTCTATTTCATCACCATATACTCATCTTTTAATCTTCTATAATAACACTTCACTATTCAATCCTATATTTGTAACTGCTCTTAATGGGACAGCAATATAAAGTACTAGAGAATTTTTTTACTCTCTATCCTTAAAAGCCATTTGTAGCCGTTTGCCATTCTTTCTTCTGCCATAGCTGTTATTTTCTTGTTTCATTTATCTTCGGTTTATTGTTACATCTAACATCCTAGTTTAAATCTTCATTCCTTACAGCTGAATGGTCAACACTGATTTCTAACTATTGGGGTATCCTTAATCTCTATGTCTTCTAATTCAGTATGCACAGTTACTAAATGAATCTTTCTGAAGCATTTATCTGATAAGTAGTATAATGTAGAACACATCTGCTGAATTCCCATTGTTTACAGAATAAAGACTAAAAGGCATTAACTTGTTTTTCAGGCACTCTAGTCTGATTCCAAATCATTTTACTGATTTTACTTTTTACTACTTCTTTTCATGAACCTTAATATCTTGCCCATATGTTTGCTTGTTTATGCATTTGCTCCCGTTTTTCTGTAAAGCATCTATCCTTTATAGCACATTCACAATTCCTTCTGATTCATCAATCCTTCCCTGATGTTTTAAGCAGAAGAATATATGCTTTCTCTTTTTAATTTCCTTTAAAAAATTATTGTTTATAAAATATAGCAAGGCAATAGTGATATATGAGAAACAACATAGACATAAAAATTATAAAAAATATTTTGTGCCATATTTTAAATGTAATAAGTTATAATATCTTATTAATATAGTATCCTATTTGACTTTAAGATTTTTCTGGCTTTCCTCTCTACAAACTAGTTTATTAGACTATCCAACTATATAACTAGTCAACTTTATTTTCAGTTAATTAAGTGAAAATAATATTGGTTCTCTTGGCAAATACAAGATTACAAATAATTTTTGGTAATTTTTAATGTTGAGAAGGATATTCCTGCTGATATGATGGATGATTTTTTTTTAAACTGTTGAGTTTAGGGAATTTTCTATATATGTAGATTTTAAGTTCTTTATCATATATGTAGTTTTTAAATATTTTCTTCCATTATGTACTTTTTATTTTCATCCTCTTAGCAGAATCTCTCATAGAGAAAAGCAAAAATTGGGGGATCCCTGGGTGGCTCAGGGGTTTAACGCCTGCCTTTGGCCCAGGGCACGATCCTGTAGTTCTGGATCGAGTCCTACGTCGGGCTCCCAGCATGGAGCCTGTTTCTCCCTCCTCCTGTGTCTCTGCCTCTCTCTCTCTATGTCTACCATAAATAAATAAATAAGTAAAATCTAAAAAAAAAAAAAATAAAAGAAAAGCAAAAATTTTTAGTGATATCCTGTTTATCATGTTTTTCCTTTATGGATTGTATTTTTTTGTGTTATGTTAGGAACTCTTCACCAAACCCAGGTGATCAAGATTTTCTCCTATATTTTCCATTACAGTTTTATATTCTTATGCTTTATATTTAAATCTACAATTTATTTTGAGTTAATTTTTGCAAAGTTGTAAGATTTAAAGTTTTTTCTTTCCGGGCATCCTGGGTGGCTCAGCGGTTTAGCGCTGCATTTAGCCCAGGGCCTGATCCTGGAGTCCCAGGATCGAATCCCATGTCGGGCTCCCTACATGGAGCCTGCTTCTCCCTCTGCCTGTGTCTCTGCCTCTCTCTCTATGTGTGTCTCTCGTGAATAAATAAATAAAATCTTTTAAAAAAATTTCTTTCCTCTCTTCTCTCCTTTCTTCTTCCTTTCTCTGCTTTCTTCCCCACTCCTCCCTCTTTTATTCTCTCCGCCTTTCTCATTCTCCTTTCCTTTCCTTTCCTTTCCTTTCCTTTCCTTTCCTTTCCTTTCCTTTTCCTTTTCCTTTTTTCCTTTTCCTTTCCTTTCCTGTCTTGAATAAAGATATCCTATTGTTGTAGCACTTAGTTGTTAAAAAAAATCCTTCTTTTGAATTGCTTTTGCATTATCATATAAAATCAGTTAGCTATCCTTGTGTGTAACTATTTCTGGGTTCTTTTTTTAAGATTTTATTTATTTATTCATGAGAGACACACACAGAGAGAGAGAAAGAGGCAGAGAGGCAGAGACACAGGCAGAGGGAGAAGCAGGCTCCATGCTGGGAGCCGGACATGGAACTCAATCCCAGGTCTCCAGGATCAGGCCCTGGGCTGAAGGCAGCACCAAACCACTGAGCCACCAGGGTTGCCCTATTTCTGAGTTCTTTATTCTGTTTCATTGATCTGTGTGTCTCTTCATTCCTCAATATCATGCGCTCTTGGTTACTGTAGCTATGTAATAAATCTAAGAGTAGTTAGAGTGAGTCCTCCCACTTTATTTTGCTTTTCTAAAATTATTATAGTGATTTTAGTTTTTTTTCCATATTAATTTTAGAATAATCTCACCAGTGTTTACGTAGTATTGCTAGAATTTTGATGGGGGGACGATTGACATCTTCAGTGTGTAGAGACTTTAACAGACACAGCATATCTTTCCATTTATCTAAGTCATTTTTTTTATTTCCTTCAATAGTATTCTGTAATTTTCAGCATGTACATGTTCTGTTAGCTCTGTGTTTAAGTATTTCCTTACTTTTGAATTATGTAAATAGTTTTATATATCTAATTTTTCTGCTTCAGTGCAGAATATATAACTACAGTTGATTTTCTATGTTGATATTATACCTACATTTTGAAGAACTCACTTATTAGTTTTAAGAGTTATTTGTAGGTTCTTTGGAATTTTCTATATAATCATATCATTTGCAAATATTTTACTTATATGTCAATAGTTACATATTTCTACTTTGTATTAAATATGAGAGTTGTAGTGTATACCTTCACTAATTTTATTTGCTTTTTGTTTTTTTTAAAGTAAGAAAATATTTAAATTCAATTAGCCAATATAAAGCATATACTTATTTTCAGATGTAGTGTGCAATGATTTATCAGTTGTGTATAACACCTGGTGCTCATCAGATCACATGCCCTCATGAATGCCTATCAGCAAATTACCCCATTCCCGCATTCCCTACCCCTCCATCAACTCTCAATTCGTTTCCTATAGTTAAGTCTCATGGATTGTCTTCTTGTCTGATGACTTCCCATTCAGTTTTCTGTCCCTTACTCTATGATCCTCTGCACTCTTTTTTATATTCCACATATAAGTGAAACCATATGATAATTGTTTTTCTGATTGACTTAATTTCACTCAGCATAATGCCCTCCAGTTATACCCACACTGATATAAATAGTAAGTGTTCTTCTTTTCTGATGGCTGGGTAATATTTCAATGTATATATACACCATATCTTCTTTTTCCATTCATCTGTTGATGGACATTTCAGCTCTTTCCACAGTTTAGCTATTGTAGACATTGCTGCTATGAAATTGAGGTGCAGCGCCCCTTTGCTCACTACATTTGTATCTTTAGGGTAAATATCTTGTAGTGGAATTGCTGGGTCATAGTTCTAGTTTTAACTTCTTGAGGAACTTCCATATTATTTTCCAGAATGCCTGTACCAGTTTGCATTCCCTCCAATAGTGCAATAGTCTTCCCCTTTCTCCACATCCTTGCCAACAGTTGTTGTTTCCTGTCTTCTTAATTTTAGCCATTCTGACTGGTGTAAAGTGGTGTGGTTTTGATTTAATTTTAAAAACGTGTAAGGACTGAACTTTAGTATTTCACATTAATAGTCCTCAATAAATAATTTTGGATGAATTGGATAAAATTTTCTAATTATCTAATTCATATCTATATAAAACATAATATAGTAGAGTGAATTGTGAATTATTCTATTGTTATATTGCATGTAAACCCCCAATATTTGGGAATTTTCCCAGCAATGTGTGGAATTATATCTGCAATGGAGTCTGTGGATTCTAATATTGTATAACAACCCCAATTTATTATGAATGGGTTGTACTTGTCAGATTCCCGATTCTGTCATTTGTCTGTTATCCTGGTGCTAACTGTACTAAGTGAATTGCCAAAGGACTTCAACAACTTTTAAAATGGGAAGTCCATGCTGTCATTTCAGATCTATTGAATTAAAATCTCTTGGTCCTGAGGCTCTGGAATATTATTTTTAAAAATCTCTTTAATTTTTAAAATTATGTATATTGCATGATTCCATTTGTATAACATCTATGAAATAACATAATTACAGATATGGAGGATAGTTTAGTAATTGCTAAGGTTTGGAAGTAGACAGGGGAGCAAGGGAATGTGGTTGTAAAGGAGTAGCATGAATGAATTTCATCATGGTGCATTTAAGTATCTTGATTATGGCAAAGGTTACATGAAGCTGCACATATGATAAAGTTGCATGAAATGCACATGCATGTACACATACACACACACAACACACACACGCTAAGGCACTTATAACTGGTGAAATCATATTAAGCTCTGGATTATAGTAATGTCAATTTCCTGGTTTTGATATACTGTATTCATGCAAGATGCTAATATTGGGGAAGGCCGGGTAAAGGGTTCATAAGACTTCACTGTATTTTTCTCTGAAACTTCTTGCAATTCTGCAATTACTTTTAAAAATAGAGTTTAAAAACAAAAAATCAAAACAAAATCTTCTCAGATAACTTTCATGCAGCCTCTTGACCCTGTCTTGGCTGGCATTTGGGAGCCCCTTCATAGGAACCTATTGAGGTAATTCATGAGGAAGTTGCATAAACATTTATCTCTTTGATGGTAAAAATATTATAAAACTGTCATTAAAAATATGTGACTTTTAGTTTGAGTATCACAGAATCACTGTCAGGCATATGTTAGAAACATACTGCTTAATTTAAAATTAATCCACCCATCTCTTTCTGTTCCACAATGGGCTGCCCAGACCTTTCATTATAGTGATAGAAGATAAAATGAATCTCAGACTCCCCACATTGGTAGATAATATATCCTGGGTAAGCTATAATTGGTAGTCATTTCAGTATTGAGGAAGGTCACTGGATTTGCATGATTATTCTTTTATTGTGAATGTTTAATTCACATTTGATCCTATGAAGTGACATCTTTGGTTCTCTGGTTCATAATCCCAATGGGAGTTATTCATTAGCAGTGGGTAACAAGATGAACTAACAAGATGAACATGAGTGCACAATGTCATTTCTTACTTATAAAAACAGTGCAATACTGGGATTCATGGTGAGAAGAAGAATGTGTTGATACTGTGAGATAAATCTCTCATTATACTCAGCATCCCAGCATGGTTAAAACCTTTCATGGGTACTACATTAAGTTTTGGCTCTGCAACTTAAAAGGAACTTACAGAGGATTAAAAGAGAGTTCCATAAATGATTAAAGTATTAAATATATGACCTCCAAAAGAAGGTTAAAGGGACTGTAATTTTTTAGCCTAAAGACTAAGAAGCCAAGAGATAAGTTAGAATTATCTGTTAAGAACATTACAGGCACTGTATGTTGGTAAATTGAACACCAATAAAAATTAATTAAAAAATTAAAAAAAAAAGAATATTACAGGCAATTATATGGAGAATACTATATTGTATTCTCTAATTCTTCTCAACATGCCTGGAAGAGCTGAACATAAATTGTAGCATAAGGAACTTAGATTATATTTTAAATGGAATTTCAAGAAAATTAGGTCTTTTAGATATTTAAAATTATTGTCTATGGGTATTGTAGCAATTCTATCATGAAAGTAAATAAAAAGAATATTCAATCAAATTATATCTAATTGAATTGACCTACTTGAAGGAGTCCTGGGGATGAAGTGACTTTTCTGTCAGAGAAACCCCTCAGGTAAGAGTTGCTGTAAATAATGTCACTCATATTGAACAGCAACAACAATTAAGGCACTTACATAAATTATATAAAGCATATATGTCTCTTTTTGCAATGGTGGAAAAAAATGTTTTCTGATCAAATGAAATGCTTTCGGACTCCCTTTATGGGAGTCAATCATAAGCAAAATTATACTCTTTATCTGCGGAGTCTTTTCTTGAGCTCCCATATAGTATATTTATCTACTTTCTACTTTAGGAGTGTCGTGTTTTCCTTTTCTCCCTGTCTCTTCTCCTGTCCTTGTGGAATCATTTGTTTATGTATTCTACAAATACTTACTGAATATCTAATATGCTACAGGCACCCTGTTGGCTCTGAGGATACAGTGAAAAAGAGTAAAACAAGGCAGGAATGACTAGAGTCATCATGGAGCTGACAGCCAAGAAAGCATACAGAGAAGTAAACAATAAAATAAAAGATGCAAGGGGACCATGTAGGAGAGATAACTGACTTGTTAAGTAAGGATCACTTGATTGTACTTATGTGGTTCTATTTCTGGGCTCTACGTGCTTTTCCATTGGTTTATCTATTATTTTGCTAATATACAGTGTCTTGATTATAACTTTATATAAGTAATATATAAAGTAACATATATATAATTACATATAGAGTATATACATGTATATATATACATAATAATATTTCTCCTTTTAGTTCTATCAGTATTCATGTTTAGTAGCCCTATTATTTTGTGTGTGTGTACACACACACACACATGCACACAAACTATATGTATATATGTATATTATTCTTGCTATTATATCCCTTTGATGTGTCACCCCTTTTTATCATTGTTTTGGAGACTACCTTTTCCTGATATTAACATAGACAGTCCAGCTTTCTTATTTACTGTTGTATATTGTATCCTTTTCCATCCTTTTACTTTCATCCTCTTTATGTCTTTGTAATTAAGTGTGCTCCCTATGGATAACCATAGTAGATTCTTGCTTTTGTATACCACCTGATTATTTGTGCCTTTTGACTGGAGTGCTAGTCCACTTATATTTCATGTGAGTACATTAGTCAGCTTGAGCTGCCATAAAAAGAATACCATAGACGAGGTGGCTTAAACGACGTGTATTTATTTAATTTTCTCACAGTTCTAGAAGCTAGAAGTCCAAGATCAAGATTCTGGCCAATATGATTTCTGGAGGGAACTCTCTTCCTGGCTTGTGATGGCTGCCTTCTTTCTTGCTGTATGCTCCCTTGGTCTTTCCTCAATGAGTGTACAAGTGGAAAAACAATGGAGGGTGGGAAGGAGGGAGGAAAACAGGGAGAAAGGGAGGTCTCTGGTATCTTTTTTTATATTTACAATAATCTTGTGGGATCAGAACCTTAGAGTCCCCATCTTCAAATACAGCCACACTGGGGATTAAGGCTTCAACATATGAATTTTGGGAGGACCCAAACATTCATTACAAAACAGTGAGCATTGTTTTTGTTTGTTTTGTTTTGTTTTTACTTAGGTCTGCTCTTTTGCTATTTATTTTCTGTTTGCCTTATTAGTTTATTCTTTCTATCTCTGGACTTTGTGATACTTTTTTTTTTTTTTTAGTGTTCTACATCTAATCAATTCAGTGAATTGCTTTAAGTAAAATGGTTAATTCTTAAAATAGCTAATTCCCTTCCTTCATATCATTTAATTATTTTTTTAAAGATTTTATTTATTTATTCATGAGAGACACACACAGAGAGAGGCAGAGACATAGGCAGAGGGAGAAGCAGGCTCCATGCAGGCAGACATGGGACTCAATCCCAGGTCTCCAGGCTCAGGCCCTGGGTTGAAGGTGGTGCTAAACTGAGCGAGCCACCTGGGCTGCCCTTTCTTCCCCCTTTTTTATTGTTACTTTCATCATTCATCTTTTCCTTGAACTACTTTTAAGATTGCATTTTCTACCACTGTGTTAGTTAATATAGAAATTAATGCACATATACCTAATATTTCAGAGTTTAAATTTGATGAATATATTTATACACCAAAACACAAGAGCTTAACAAAATGTAAATTCTGACTTTCTGTTGTATATTACTGTTGTTATTTGGCATAATTAATCTTGCTGTTGTCATTTTAAGTTCATAAGACATTATCACTGATTTATACTCTCTAAATATGTTTAGATTTACCCATATTTTTTCCACTTTCATTGATCTGTATTTCCTCTTACATCTCAGATAGTCTGCAGCTATATTCCTTCTGCTTGAAGTAGATTCTTTAAACATTCCACAAAACCTCAAGCTCTCTCCATTTATTTTATTTTTAAAAAAGAATTCCTGGAAGTATCTTTTTAAACCTTTGTGAATGCATTTTTTTTTTTGCATTTGAATATAGCATTCTAGGTTGTGGCAAACATTAATTCTCATCAATTTTATATTTTTTTCTCGTTCAGGCACATAGAAGACCTTACCTACATTTGGGTAGGGGCATATTAATATGGGTCTGCATACGGAGATATGAGAATAAGAGATTGGTATCACTGTATTGTAAGAAAAACTCAAAGACATTTGGGCAATGGATAGTAAAGGAACTTGTGGCAAAGCTAGGAAAGATCATAATTCATTTTTTGCAGTGGCAGAAACCTTAGTGGAACTGTGGTCTGCCCAAGGAGGAAGCTTAGAATGTGAATAATGTTAGGAAATGAGTTTGGACAACAATATGAGTAGAGTGTGTACATTTTATTTGCTGTCTTTAGCAATGTAGTACAAGAAAGAGAATAGCTTGGGAAAAAGTAAGTAATTTTGTATGTAGAAAGGAACGGTAATATTGAGGCTCCATAAATTTGGAGCCTTTCCAGGTATAGAAGAACCAACTGCTACATAAGGTAGTTGAAAATTCTTTTGAAGGAAAGTCTTCCAGTGAATCCCTTAATTTGTTTAAATTGCCTATGGGTAAGAATGAATTTTAATTTCAATACACTCTCTTTGCTTCCACAGCCATCCATTTCTTTTAAACAATGGTTTAGCTGTGATTTATCTTGTTTTTGTAGCTGTTAGACTTCCTGCGACCTACTTCCTCTTTATCAGTTGTATGAATTTTCTCCTCAAAACTTTTTTTTTAATACACAGTTGTAGTGTTAAACATTTCTTGAGTCTGGAATTAAAAATCTTGTGACCACTTAAGTCTTCAAATAACCCTTGACTCACATACTCTTATAAGCAGAGAGTGGACTGAGAAGGCCAGGTAGCTTCCAAGGAAGAAAGAATATTATCCAACAACCACTTTAGCTAAAGCAAAAGAGAGTGTGACTCTCTTAGAGCAGGTGTCAGCAAAATTTTTTGTAAAGAACATAGCAATATTTTAGCCTTTGTAGGACTTATGGTCTCTGTTACTACTACTTAGTTCTGCCATAAAAGTAGCCACAAACAATATTTAAATCAATGTTTGCAGCGGTGTTCCACTAAAACTCTATTTAAAAATAAATTTGGCCAAGGGCTAGTTTTCACCCTAAGGCTGCAGTTTGCTGACTGCTGCTCTAGAGATTGAGCCAGGCATCATGGGACAGATCTGTATAGAGTTACTTTCTAAACAATGGAAACAGGACCTAATAATAATTCCTGTTAGGAGGATCATGACTGCCCTAGCATAGTATGTCTCTGTGCCTTTGCATGTCTTCCATTCTTCCCTTCTCTGAATGGGTGTAATTATCATCCCTCTTAAGCCATTTGATATTACATGTAAGTGCAGGTAACTTGTTTATTTAAATTACAACAGTATGACCTAGTCTATCATGGCTAAATAGAGTGACAGATTATAGTCTTTCTTCCTATTGACAGTGTCATTTTACTGTAATTTTACATATTTTACATTGCTTATTGTGCCTGAGAACTCTTTTTTATGAATCTAAAGGCTTTACCTTGGAAGGTAATCTCTCTCTCATTTTAGGATTCTGCTGAAACTCACATTTTCCCCCATACAGATATCTGCTGATTTCTGTTTTACTTAAGCTGATTGTGATTTGTTGCTTTTCTTGAATCTTTAGCTGTTTGTCTTTTGTTCATTTACAGAATTCTCACAGCTATCTATCTTTTTCTCAGGGCCATTCTCTTTCTCCTCTCCTACAGCAACCATGAAGGGACTGTAGAATCATCTTGTAGTATCCTATTTGTCTTCTACCCTATCTTTCAGATCTAATATCTCTTGCCTTACTAGGCTGTGTTCTGGAAATTTTCTTTTAATCTTTTTTAACCTTTAAAGCTACCCATCCCATTTTTAATTTTACTTACTATATCATTCAGTTATTATGATGTCAGTTACTATTTCTAGAATATTTATGATTATTTTTGAAATCTTCTTAATCATTTTTCTTACTTATATTTCCTACAAATGTATTCAAGTTTTTCTTTTTTCTTTTGAACTTATTAGGCACAGTTAATAAATTGTATGACTGATTTTAAAATTTACTTACCAAGTGACTTGTTTATGCGTGTGAGTTTTGCCTTGAATTGCTTGTTTCTCTATGCAACCTAATCTGTGACCATTTTTAGGTATTCCTTGACTTGAGTTTCTCCAGACAGATTTGCATTTGCTATGGTCTCCTGCCTAGGGCCACTAACAACCAGGATCACTTTAAATTTTAATTCTGCCTTTGATATTTGATGTTTTTGAGAGAACCTACAGGTAGCATGTTGGGATGAAAAGTCAGTGCTAGAGCTATTTCAGGATTTTGAATTTTCAAAAAGGATTTTTGTTTATTCTGTCAAAGTTCAGGTAATTGAGCTTCCCTTCTGCAGCTACCTCAGCGCAGCTTATTTCTCGCTGAATCTTACCCCAAAGGTGTACCCTTTGGAATGCTAAATTCTACCACAGATATCTTCAGGTTTTCTACCTCCTCCCTGCCTTCCTGTGTTCAAAAGTCAATTCAGAAGCCTTTGGTCCCAGAGGAGAGTGAATAACCCAAGGGTAAAAGCCACCTTCACCTCTCACTTTTTTCCCCTTAAACAGGATTCTGTTCTCACTTCACTTGTGGGTTTCTTTCAGTGCCCTTCTGCAGTGTTTAGAGACCTACCTGGGTGTGTTTATTTCCATCTGTCATTTTGTTCCATCTGGAAAACCATCAGAGTATATAAGATGCCATCCTGCAGGAGACAGAAATTCATTCCCACCACTTCTCCAATTTATAAAGTGCTTTAACTGTTTGCCTTGTGTTTGCCTTCTGCATGATTTATGAAAAGAAATGGTGTCTCTCTTGTTCACCAGTACGTCCAGCACTCAGCAAAGAGCCTGGCCCAGGGCAGCTAGTGGGTAATTGTTTGCAGAATGGATTACTTGAGTAATGAGACTTTCTTCATGTCACCAGATTGTTTTAGACCCTAAAGGCTGCTGTTCCTTTTGTCCAGCACAGGTGTCTCTGCCCATCTCTTCACTTTTCTCTCTGGTTCTCCCTTGAATCTCATGAATAGCTTTTTTAAATTAAGTTATGAAAGAGCTAACACGAGCGCTGCAAGTGTCACCATGCATGGCACATCGTTGAAATTCAATACACGGCAGTCATGACCTGCTTTCTCCTAAGTCCTGTCTCACCCATGTCCCAGTTCTGTTTCAGAGTCTGAGATACACATTGATCTCTCCTATGGTTTATGATTTAATTTTGGTTTGATTTTAATGATTCTCCTGTATTATAAATCATAGAAATAACACCTACACATCAGGCAGTAAAATTGTATTAAGCAGCTACATTGTTTTCACCTGTGGTTATAAAATTTCTGCTGAAAGATATATGTAATGAAATCTGTCTCTTCATTAACAAACATATTATTATGACCTATCAATATCTTTTCCAGATCTTTGGCTCTGTTATATATGAGGCACTCAATAACATGATGAATATTCAAATAATATATTATATTCAGGCAATATTGACTTTTTGATAAAAAAAAATAAGTATCTCAAAGATCTCAAGTATCTTTCTGTTTCAATAAACACTAATGTGTATTGTCCTTTGTGTTGTTCAAACATATTTACTCTGTTTTGGAAAGTGTAACGATAATAGAAATTTGAAAACTTTTCTCTATTTAGAAATTCTCATTTGGTAAGCAATATAGTAGTAATGTTGACCTTTAATTCTGCTTGTTTTCATTTTAAATATTCTATATAATTTCCCTTATCTGGGAACTTTTCCTTTGGTTTCACTAAGTCCATAGCATTTACCCTTTTGGGGATACTTTTCCCATTTATTATAGACATATCTACATGAAGTATAATTGTTAATTTGCTTGACAGGATTAATCTACTGAAAAACCAAATGGCATTTTACAAAATAAAGTTTTAGATGCACTGATGTTACACTAAACAAATAAATGCAATTTTGGATTTCACTTGTTTCTATGATACTGTTTCCTTGATTTCAAAGAATATCAGAGGGGATCCCTGGGTGGCTCAGTGGTTTGGCGCCTGCCTTTGGCCCAGGGCGTGATCCTGGAGTCCCGGGATCGAGTCCCGCGTCAGGCTCCTGGCATGGAGCCTCCTTCTCCCTCCTCCTGTGTCTCTGCCTCTCTCTCTCTCTCGCTCGCTATGTCTATCATAAATAATAAATATTTAAAAAAGAATATCAGAAAATATGAAATATATCAGAAAAAATTATAGAAAGAAGTTGAAGCACTTCTTAAAACAATTTATCAGGAAAAGCATGATCTTAGACAAGTGTATTATGGGGCAAAATTTCAAAGCAAGATGTAGAGTTTTAATTTAGCCTACCTAGAACTTGTTATGTGTAATGGAAGAAGTAAGCTTTGTTGGGAAAGACCAATAGAATCTTTACCAAAATGAATTATCAGTGAGGCTTTTAAGGAATCTATGCCAAAGAGAAAGGCCAAAATAATTTATATACTGTCTTGTGAATGTGTTATCTTAGAAGATAATAATCTGGTGTTCAGGAATCCAGGTTCTGTACTGGTGGCATTTTTCAAATTCAATAACTCTTTAACATCAGGAATCTGAATTATTGTCTATTAGCAGTGAGACCCTGACCACATAGAGCAAAAATGAGATTCTCTATAAAGAAGATGGGTGGGGAATGCGGTCTCAAATAACTAAATAAGGTTATAAACTGGTCACTACAGTGCTCAAAGGGAACATAGACACAAGCCTAGCCACAAAAATTTAGCTCAGTGAGGAAATTTTGTTATTTGTAAATTTTGGATATTGATTGTTTTGTATTTGTCTTATTGACAATGTTCTAATTCCATATCCTATCCTTGGTGACTCAAATATTCTCACTTTGGTTTTCATCCTATCCCACTGGCTGCTACTCCTCATACAACACCTCTGCGTGTTATACTTTCTCAGCTGAAGCTTTTAATGTTAGCACTTTTCAGGTTTCAAGTACAATATATTTCCAGTGTGGGCAGCTAGGGTGGCTCAGTGATTTAGCACTGCCTTCAGCGGAGACCCAGGATTGAGTCCCATGTCAGGCTCCCTGCATGGAGCCTGCTTTTTGTTCTGCCTGTGTCTCTGCCTCTCTCTCTCTCTCTCTGTGTCTATAACGGATAAGTAAATACAATCTTTAAAAAAGTATGTATAGGGGATCCCTGGGTGGCACAGTGGTTTGGCGCCTGCCTTTGGCCCAGGGCGCGATCCTGGAGACCCGGGATCGAATCCCACGTCGGGCTCCCGGTGCATGGAGCCTGCTTCTCTCCCTCTGCCTGTGTCTCTGCCTCTCTCTCTCTCTCTGTGACTGTAATAAAATAAATAAAAAAAATTTAAAAAAAATAAAATAAAATAAAAAAGTATGTATATATTTCCATTTTAAGACCTAGGGATTCTATGCTTTTCCATGTCATAAATATATACTGATATTTCCCAAGTGGGTTTTAGATGCTTATATTCAGTAGCTTATTTGTCATATTCAGTTGGGACTTTCAAACACATCTCAAACTTGGCAGTTATAAAAGAGAACTCTTCACTTCTGCCCAGAGACATATTATCTCCCTAACATTCACAGAATTATTTATTGATACTAGCAATCTGACTAAATGTTAAATACATACCTGACATTAACGTTCAAAATCTGACCCTAGACTACCATTCTTTTTATTGTGTATTTCCTTACCCAGCCTATATTTAACTCCAAAATATTTGCTTTTAATGCATATGGACCTTGATCATTTTCTAGTTACTCTATTTTTCCAGTTGTCTTCTTGCCTCTGACCTGTTCCATTTATCTTGGATAAGCCAAAATTAATGTTTAAAATAGCCAAAATCAGTTTATTCATTTGGTTTTATTTGTATTCACATACGGGATTTGTTTTTCTCAATCTGACTTATTTCACTTAGCATAGGACTCTCTCAGTCAATTCAAGTTGTCCCAGATGGCACAATCTCCTCCATTTTATGGATGCATAATAGTTCATAAACCTATATGTATATATACCACGTCTTTCTTATCGATTTGTCGATGGACACTTCTGTTGCTTCCATACCTTGGCTGTTGTATATATTGCTGTAATAAACATAGGTGTGCAGATATCTTTTCAAATGAATGTTTTCATAATCTTTGGGTAAATACTCAGCAGTGAAATCATTACATCATATGGTATTTCTCTATTTAATTTTTTTGAGGAACCTCCATACTGTTTTCCACAGGACTGTACCAATTTAAATTTCTACCAACAATGCACAAAGATTTCTCTTACTCCACATCTTCACCAACACTTGTTATTTCTTGTCATTTGATAATAGCTATTCTGACAAGTATAAGGTGGTAGCTGACTGATTTTGATTTTAATTTCCCTGACCAGTGATGTTGAACATCTTTTTGCATGTCTGTTGTCCATATTCCATTCTTTGGAATTATGTCTTTTCAGGTGCTTTTCCCGTTTTAAAAAATTTTTATTTATTTATGATAGCCACAGAGAGAGAGAGAGAGAGAGAGGCAGAGACACAGGCAGAGGGAGAAGCAGGCTCCATGCAGGGAGCCTGACGTGCGACTCCATCCTAGGTCTCCAGGATCATGCCCTGGGCTGAAGGCAGCGCTAAACCGCCAAGCCACCCGGGCTGCCCCCCTGTCTTATTCCTAACCATCGAAGAAAAGCTCTCAGTTTTGCACTATTGAAGATGATATTAGCTGTGGGTTCTTCATATATGGCCTTTATGATGTTGACGTATGTTGAGGATTTTCATCGTGAATGGATACTGTATTTTGTCAAGTGTTTTTTTCTGCATCTACTGACAAGTTCACATGGTTCTTATCCTTTTATTAATGTGGTGTATCACAATGATTGATTTATGAATATTGAATCATCCTTGCATTCCAGGAATGCACCACTAGATTGTGGTGATTTTGTAATGTATTATTGGATTCATTTTGCTAGTATTTTATTGAGAACTTTTGCATCCATGTTCATCAAGGATATTGGTGTGTAGTTCTCTTTTCTGGTAGACTCTTTATATGGTTTGGTATGAGCAAAATGCTGGCCTTATAGAATGAAATTGTAAACTTTCCTTCCTTTTCTATTTTTTGGAATAGTTTGAGAAGAATAGGTATTAAAACTTGTTTAAATGTTGGGTAGAGTTTGCCTGTAAAGCCATCTGGCTGGGGCTTTTTTGTTGATTGGGAGTTTTTTGATTACTGATTCAATTTCTTTACTTGTTATCAGTCTCTTCAAGTTTTATATATTTTTGTGTTTCAGTTTGAGTAGTTTATATGTTTCTAGGAATTTGTCCATTTTTTCCCATTTTATCCAATTTATTGTCATATAGTTTTTCATAATAGCTCTTATAATTATATTTCTGTGGCATTATTTGTTTGTTTTTCTTCTCTTATTTGTGATTTTATTTATTTGGGTCTTCTCTCTTTTCTTTTTGATAACTATGGCTAGAGGTTTATCAATTTTAATAATTTCTTCAAAGAGCTAGGTTCTGGTTTCATTGATCTGTTCTACTGTTTTGTTTTTTTTTTTTTTTCCGGTTTGGTTTTTTGTTTGTTTGTTTGTTTGTTTTTTAGTTTCTATATCATTTATTTCTGCTTTAATTTTTATTATTTCTTTCTCTCCATTGGCCTTAGGTTTCATTTGTTGCTCTTTTCTAGTTCCTTTAGGTGTAAGGTTAGGTTGCTTATTTGAGATTTTTCTTGCTTCCTGAAGTAGGCCTGTATTGTTATATAGTTACAATCCCATTGACAATTATGTAAAAAACAATAAGATCTAAGAATAGGGCAGCCCCAGTGGTTGAGCGGTTTAGCACCGCCTGCAGCCCAGGGCGTGATCCTGGAGACCCCGGGATCGAGTCCCACGTCAGGCTCCTGCATGGAGCCTGCTTCTCCCTCTGCCTGTGTCTCTGCCTCTCTCTCTATATATATATATCTGTCTCTCATGAATAAATAAATAAATAATCTTTTAAAAAAAGGTCTAAGAATAAAGTTAAGGTAGCAAAATATCTGTATTCTGAAAACAGAACATTGATTAAACAAATTAAAGAGGACACAAATAAATAGAAAAACATCCCATGTTCATGGTCAGAAGAAAAAATATTGTTAAAATGCCTATATTACCCAAAGCAATCTGCACATTTAATGCAATCTCTGTCAATATACCAATAGCATTTTTCACAGAGATAGAGCAAACTATCCTAAAATGTGTATGAAACCACAAAAGACTCCAAATAGCCAAAGCAACCTCAAAAAAGAAAAATGAAGCTGGAGGCATCAAAATTCCAGACTTCAAGTTATATTACAAAGCTGTGGTGATCAAACAGTATGGTACTGGCACAAAAATAGACACATAGACCAATGCAACAAAATAAAACCCAGAAGTAAACCCCCAATTATATAGATAATTAATCTTCAACAAAGCAGGAAAAAATATCCATTAGGAAAAGACAATCTCTTCAACAAATGATGTTGAGAAAACTGGACAGCAATATGGAAAAGAATGAAACTGGACTACTTTCTTACATCATACACAAAAATAAATTCAAAATAAATTAAACACCAAAATGTGAGACCTGAAACCACAAACAATATTAGAGGAAACACAGGTACTAAATTCTTCAACATTAATTGTAGAAACTTCCTTCTGGATGTCTCCTGAAGCAAGGGAAACAAAAAGCAAAAATAAACTATTAGTACTCCATTAAAATAAAAAGCTTCTTCACAGTGAAGGAAACAATCAATAAAACTATAAGGTAACCTACATAATAGGGGAGATATTTGCAAATAACATCTGATAAAGGCTAGTATAAAAATATATAAAGAACTTACAAACCTCAACACCCAAAAAAACAAATAATCCAATTAAAAATGAGCAGAAGACATGAATAGACATTTTTCCAAAGACACACAAATGGCCAATAGACACACGAAAAGATTCTCATATACTTATCACCAGGGAAATGCAAATCAAAACTACAATGAGATATCACCTGTCAAAATGGTGAAAATTAACAACACAGGAAACAACAGATGTTGGTGAGGATATGGAGAAAGGGGAACCCTGTTGCACTGTTTGTGGAAGTGCAAACTGATACAGCCACTCTAGAAAACAATATGGAGGTTCCTTATATTTTTAGTATATGTGCTGCTGAAGCGAGCACTGGAAGTTCCTTATAAAGTCAAAAATAGAATTACTCTATGATCCAGCACTTGCACTACTAGGTATTTACCCAAATAATACAAAATTACTAGTTCAAAGGGATACATGCCCCCAATATTTATAGTAGCATTTTCTACAATATCCAAAGTATGGAAACAGTCCAAGCATCCACCAACTGATAAATGATAAAGATGTGACATACATATACAATGGGTTAATACTCAGCGATGAAAAAATAAAATCTTGCCATATGCTATGACATGGATGGAGTTAGAGAGTATTATACTGAGCAAAATAAGTCAGAGAAAGACAAATATGTAATTTCATTCTCATGGGGAATTTAAGAAACAAAACAAATGAGCAAAGGGGGAGAAAAGACAAAAAGTAAGGCAAGGTGAACCAAGAAACAGACTCTCTCTCTTTTTTTTTTTTTTAGAAACAGATTCTTAAATATAAAGAACAGATGAACAGATGGTTACCACTGGGGGTGGGGGGGGAATGGGCAGATGGGTCAAACAGATGATGAGGATCAGGGAGCACAATTTTTGTGATGAGCACTGGTTGTTGTATGGAAGTGTTGAATCACTATATTGTACATCTGAAACTAGTATAACATTGTATGTAATATTTCACTGGAGTTTATTTTTATTTTTTAAAGATTTATTTATTTATTTGAGAAAGAGAGAGAGAGAGAGTGAAAGAGGATGCACCTGCAAGTGGAGAGAGGGGCAGAGGTAGAGTCTTCAAGCAGACTTTCTGCTGAGTAAGGAGCCCAGTCCTGGGTTGGATCCCAGGACCCTGAGATCATGACCTGAGTGGAAACCAAAAGTCGGATGCTTACTGGACTGAACACCCAGACACCACCCAGAGTTAAATAAGAAGTTTAAAAAAAAAAAAAGAAAAAAGAAAAAGAAAGAAATACTGAGACTAAACAAGAGACCCATATTTATCTTCTAATTCCATGGTTTCTAATAATTAGTAATCTGAGTCTACAGCCCAGACATAACACAATCCTCTTCGTATGCATTCCTGCTTTGCTTTGAGCCTATCAACACAACTTCATTTATATTTTACCTAAACTGCCCTTCCTCCTATATCTAAAAACCCTGCCTCTTCCTTTGGTGAGAGGCTACACTTTGTGTTTTTCCCTTGCCCATGCAAGAATTAAATCCATTTTTGTTTTTAAGAATGGGATTGATTCATAATTTGGCAATTTGGAGAGCCTTTATAGATATTAATTTGAAAAATTTTGCCCAATAGAACCTTGAAATTTCCTATATAAGCAGTATAAATTCTAGTACCGCTCCTCCTTTTTGAGCCTTTTATTCATGGTGCAAGTTCCTTTGGTCTTTTCATGTTAAGTAATTAATTTAAAGGTAATCTGAATACTAATCAATATTTACATCTCCATATAATAAATTTAGCAGAATTAGTTTTATTAAGAATTAATAAACACTATGGAGATTATTCCTCTGACTTTGACTCTTTAAAAGAGTTCAACAGATGAACCTTTATTTTTACTAAGTAATACTTCTTATCTTCCTTTATGTTCATTTTATATTATCAAGTATTGTTTTGTGGTTCTGTGGTTTCTTTGTCCTGAGTGTCATAATTTTATAGGACTTAGTTGATAACATTCTTCACCACCATTTCTGCAGTCTTGAGGAAAACAGCAGGTATATGTGTCTTGCGAGGCTGGTATGCATTTTCTGAAGCAACCACTTTGCCCTGAGTCCATGTGAAGAATTCTCTATCTTAACTGTATAAAGGAGTTTTTAATATTATGTATTCATGTTTTCTCTTTTTATTGGAAATCTCACCAATTTTATTAGTGTTTTGAAAGTGCCAGCTTTTGGCTTTTTGATTGTATTTTAATTTCCATACTCTTTAATGTCATTAATGAGAGGGTATTTATTACTTTACTATTATATTTCTTCTATTTTCCTTTTATTCATTTTTTAGATTAAATTTCCTTTTATTGCTACTTTCTGGGGAGAATAATTAGTTCAATTATTTTCATCCTTTCAACTATTTTTTTAAGGATTTATTTATTTATTTGAGAGAGAGACAGAGAGGACAAGCATACCCTTGCAGTAGAGGAAGGAGGGACAGAGGAAAAGGGAGGAAGAAAATCTTAAGCAGACTCTGTGCTGAGGGCAGAGCCAGTAGTGGAGTCTGATGCCAGGGCCCTCAAACCATGATCTGAGCTGAAACCAAGAGTCAAACACTTAACCAACTGCACCACCCATGGGTCCCTCAACTTTTTTTCTAATATAGACATTCAAGGATATCACTTTTTCTCCAAGATTAGCTTTAGAAGGTACCCTAAGGCTTTAAGAAAATATATAACTACCATTAGATCCAGATATTTTCTAATTCTGATTATTATTTCTTCACTGTTCAGGAATTTAGTGTTTTATATCTTTCATATTTTTTTGAAAACTCTCAACTATAATCTCTTTGAATATTTTTATCTTCTCTTTTTTCTCTGACTCCATGTACACATGTTTATTCATATATTTTCCATTTGTTGTATTTCCATTTGTAGTTTTCATCTTTTTGTTTTTCTGGATCTTATTATGATTATTTTTATTATTGCCATTTTCCAGCTTGCTAATATTCTCTTCATCCAACTGTACTTGACTGCTGAATCCCTTCATTGCATTCTCATTTTTTAGTTTTAGAATTTTTTTACCCTTTTATAAAGGCTTCTAGTCCTTCATCAACTTTCTCAGTGTTTCATATCATTGATTATATTAATATTATATACTTAAGGACTTTGTTTCATGAATCAATTACCTGTCTTTCCTATGAATCTCTTTTATCTGAAATTTCACTCTATTCTTCATGATCAAGTTTGATTCCTTATCATATATGATGTTAAAATTATGGACAAAAACTGAAGTTTGGATGATACCTTCCTTTTGAGAATTTATATTTTTATCTTGCAAGCTGCTTAAGTCCTGGTACTCAAGTACACCTGAAAGCAATTTCAGAATTGCAATTAATTGAAACTAGTTATCAGTCTTTTCATGAACTTCTCTACCTTTGCTTTGCCCTTGTTACTAAGTTTTGGCTACTTAATTTTCCTAAAGGACAGACATAGTTTCATAATTTTCTCACATTTGTAGTTACTGGACTCCCAATTAGTTATATTATTCCTATTCCTACAAGACTCTTGAAAGTTTCAATTAGCTTCTTAATCTAATCACTTTATTTCAGAATTGTTAGATTCCCATACAAGAAATACAGACTCAATGATACTTTCACCTTTTTGAGTGTATCTATTCTTCCCAAATCTTGTCATCACATTTTTCACTACTTCATAACTCTGTGATTCCTTTGGTTAGATTATCTATCTATCTATCTATCTATCTATCTATCTATCTATCTATTTTAAAAAAAGGAAGAACAAGATTAGAACATTTGTATTTCAATACACAGGCTGGGAGCTACATATGCCACTTCTACATGCATTTCTTTAGATGTATTACCTAGACTGCAAAAGAATGGGAAAATTATCTAAAATATGGATGTTTCAAGGATTCATCTACCTACTAATAGTATGTTAATTAATTTGAATCAAAGCTCCCACTTAAAACTGAAAATGCTGATCAAGAGTTTTAAAATATCTAACCAGGAGGCCTGGGTGGCTCAGCGGCTTAAGATTTTATTTTATTTACTTATTAATGAGAGACACAGAGACAGAGGCAGAGAGAAGCAAGCTCCATGCAGGGAGCCGAATGTGGGACTCGATCTGGGGTCTCCAGGTTCACGCCCTGGGCAGAAGGCAGGCGCCAAACCACTGAGCCACCCAGTTTTATAGAAAATTCCCTCTCCTTCAAAGAAGGAAGCCTCCTGTCTGTCTTTGGACTCAAGCTGCAAAATCAACTCTTCCTTAGGTCTCCAGTCTGTCAATTTATCCTGCAGACTTGCGGTTTACCAGTGTCCATAATCACATAAGCCAATTCATAAAAAAAAAAAATCTTTTTATGTACATACACACATTATACTGATTCTGTTTCTCTAAAACTCTTGACTAATATACAAATACTTTTGCATGTTATGCCCAATAAACTCATCTGGTAAAGCCACCTCAAAATTTTAAAATAGGAAAATAATAATCATATGACTAAATAAGCATTTCAAATGATACATTGAAAACTCTTCTTATGATTATTCTTCATATCATTTATTTCTTAAATATTTTTAAATGTTTTTCTACATCAAATTGTTATATATTGCTTACTTTGTTTTATGTAACAGAACATCCATATATTTCATTACATAAAATGCATATAAAACATTGAATATTCAGTCATAGGAATTCAGCAAAAAATAAAGCTGTTTGCTTCCCAGTTTTCTTTTGAATTAGAAAAATCAACATATACATTCACAAATTCAGAACTAATTAATAACTCTACAAAGTTTTCCATCTTTATACTTCAAACAATATAAAATCATGGTTATCTATGATAATCTGTAAAAACTGTAAGGCAATATTAACTATCAATGAATGGAATTATATTTATATTTAATAAATATGAAAACTTTAAAAATACTTTGCTTAGTCTCAATTACAACTTGATGGAGAGATGCATCTCTCTACTATTTAAGACATTAAAAATATTGCTATTAAGAATAAAAATAAAAAATAATTTTTAAAACATATTTCTTTGCACTACTATGGAAATGTAATGAGTCACAATATACATAACCAAATATGTTGAGAAAAATTTATTCTTTCAGAACACATTCTTCAAAGAGCCTAATGATTGTACTTAACTCAGGGTGCTATTAGCATTAACGGAGATTAAAATAATAAAAATCATACTGTTTTTTAACAATACATCTGCCATTTTTGAGAAGCAATCATTTATTTTTTTTATTTTTTTTTAAATTTTTTTAAATTTTATTTATTTATGATAGGCACACAGTGAGAGAGAGAGAAGCAGAGACACAGGCAGAGGGAGAAGCAGGCTCCATGCACCGGGAGCCCGACGTGGGATTCGATCCCGGGTCTCCAGGATCGCGCCCCGGGCCAAAGGCAGGCGCCAAACCGCTGCGCCACCCAGGGATCCCAAGAAGCAATCATTTATAAAAGAAATTTGAATGTGTATTCTTCCAGGACCAGTAGAGCGAGAGAGCAATAACTCACATATGGAATTTCTTCTCGAATTTCCATATATCTTATAAATTTTCCTTTTACGGGACGCCTGGGTGGCTCAGTGTTGAGCATCTGCCTTCGGCCCAGGGTGTGATCCTAGAGTCCCGAGATCGAGTCCCACATCGGGCTCCCTGCCTGGAGCCTGCTTCTCCCTCTACCTGTGTCTCTGCCTCTCTCTCTCATTTTCTCTCTGTGTGTCTCTCATAAATAAATAAACAAACAAACAAACAAACAAACAAACAAACACATTTTGATCATTACCATTTCCTTAGAACTCTTGAATGACATCTCTCTGCCTTCAGAACATGGTCCAACGTTTTTAACAAGGTTTAGAAGGTTCTTCAGTGCCTTGGCCCAGCAAATTTATCCACAAGGATTTGAGAAAACACAAGTTTGAGAGGTTGTACTGCATCAGTACTGACCTAGCCAACACTCTGATATAGAAAACTGGAATTTCCTTATTTTATGAAAAGGGTGAAGCAAATATATTCTTAGGCTTCTCTTTCTAAACAGACTGTTGCTCCTAAACCCTTCAAGGGGTCCTCTATTGCAAATGAGGGTACACTCGTGTGTGTGTGTGTGTGTGTGTGTGTACGTGGCACACACACTATCACCCCATCCTCCTCCAACTGTTTAAATTATTTTATTTCTCCTAAGGTGACATCTTTCTTTTGCTTCAGAGAATTAGCTTATGATTTGCAATGGATTAGAGTACTTCGCTGCAGTTGTCCTTGTTGCACTGTCTTATGCCTCCTCTGAACTCTAGATATTCTTACTCATCATTCATAGCTCAGTTTAGAAGTCACTCCCTTCTAACTGTGGAATAACAGGTCTCTTTCCTCTATTAATTTGGAAGCTCCCTGAGAGCCCAGGACATTTATGCCTTTGTATTTTCAGTATCTAGAGCAGCATTTGACCTGTAGGAAGGGTGCTTAATAAAGTTAGCTTCATATTAGTAAGAACCTAGAATATTTTAAAGTGAAATTATTTTCACCTTTTTTCCCAACCTATGGTTATTAATAGATTTCATGGAGGGATGTACAATAATTACACTTTTAATTTCTTGACTTACCTGTTCAATGTAACATCAAAATAGAGGATAATTGATGGATCTAAGTATTGTTCTGCCCTCACACTCATCAATCATCATTAACCCCTGATATTTTCTGAGTTAATGATAATCAGGTATCATGGCTCTTTTATTTTGGCTCACATCAGTTTCCTTTCCTTTTGAAACATAAATACATAAACCTCTAACATAAAAAAAGAAAAACGGAAATTTGAAAGACAAATGTCAGAAAATTTCCCTACAAAAGTGTTGTCACTGGGGAGGTACCCCTCCCCCCTAAAAACAGTGTTGTTACTAAAATTTAGGAGATATTTTTATTTTTTGGTCACTGCAGAAATTATAAAAAATATGAAGCATTTAAAAAGATGCCTTTTATGACCTTACTTTATCTGTTTTTTAAAAAATATTTTTTTAAGATTTATTTATTTATTTATCTATCTATCTATTTATTTATTTATTTATTTATTTATTTATTTATTTATTCTTGATAGAGTGGCAGAGACACAGGCAGAAGGAGAAGCAGGCTCCATGCCGAGAACCCGACGTGGGACTTGATCCCGGGACTCCAGGATCGCGCCCTGGGCCAAAGGCAGGCGCTAAACCACTGAGCCACACAGGGATCCCCTAAAAAATATTTTTGATAGAAAAATTAATCTGTATTCCACAAAAGTAATCAAAGAAGTTATCTTCTTGACAAAAGTAGAGAACAACAGTATAATATTTAAATCTTTGCTTTACGTTCCAAAAAGTGTGTTAAAATTCTAGTGTGACAGTAATTTTCAAAAACAATGTAAGCTGTTAAAAGATTATAGGAATCCCTCCCCCAAGAAACAACCAAGTTTTGTGCTGAACAATAAAAATACATTCTTTACTATTTTAAGTAAGTAAATAAACTTAAATAGAAATGAAGATAATATAGTCATTGGTTACAAGGAAATTTAGTATACTTTATATGTGGAGCAAAGGTCTTCAAGCAAAATTGTAGTATGTACATCCTTTAATATTTATTTCACTTTATGTATATATATGTGTGTGTGTGTGTGTGTGTGTGAAATACTGAAATGTATCTACTGATTTATATACCTACATATGTATGTGTGTGTATTCAAAAAGGCCCTTTTTAAGTCAAGTTCTACACTACCTGGTTTTCGAATATCTCATCCTAATGTATCATGTACATATTCTTGTCTATCTTGGAAGTGACAAAAGAGTTTAAAAAATTCTCTAAAGTTTGAGTGATGAATTCTTCTAGGTTTGTATTATAATTTCCTTACTATTTCTTGGTTAAAGTATTTACACCCATAAATTTTCCTAGTGATTTCCTTGGAGTTTCACATTATATTTGTTTTAATATGGATCATCAATCATTTAATGCATACCAAAGACTCTAGCAATTCCTTCTGAAGTTTGAAAACTTGTAAAAGTTTAAAAAGGAGCAGTTAATATCTATATCCTTTGATAATGTTACCATAATTATCTCCTGTTTCGAATCAGACAACAAACTGCTTGGCCTTCTCATGCAGTTTCTTTTGTAAAATGATGTGTTGGAGTAGATGATATTTACAAAGGTTTATGTTTCCAACATTCTATCATATAAAATTTACAACACCTTTCCCTTTTTTTATTTTGATTTATTTATGATAGTCACACACACAGAGAGAGAGAGAGAGAGAGAGGCAGAGACACAGGCAGAGGGAGAAGCAGGCTTCATGCACCGGGAGCCCGATGTGGGATTCGATCCCGGGTCTCCAGGATCGCGCCCTGGGCCAAAGGCAGGCGCTAAACAGCTGCGCCACCCAGGGATCCCACAACACCTTTCCCTTAACATTCCATACTTGTATTTAAATAATTTAGGGAGGTTCATTTATTGATTGATTTTTACTTTAGTTTTGGTTTCCTCTTGTGCATATCTTCAGACATGGAATCCTCTCTGCTACTGGGTTTTCCTAGTCCTGCTGTTGAATGAACAATTCAGTAAGAACCTTATTAAAAGCTAAAGGAATTGGATGTGCAACAATGTGGAATCTCAATATCCCAGGAAAAAAAAAAAAGACAAGTTCTTAGCGGGAGAATCAATAGGGAACAAAAAAGTGTAAAAAATTGTGAATACAGTCCCAGGGAGAGGAATCAGTGGCTCACGCAAAGACACAGTGCTGACCACATTAATCAACTGGAAAAGGTTCAGAGAAAAGACTTCAGAATTCCCATAAAAATGGTAGAAGTTCAGAAAAGGCTTTAAGAAAATACTCTGAGGTTGATTCATCTCCCAGAGGGCATAAGACAGCTAAATGAGGAAGTGCTCATAAAACAAAGAGATAAAAGAAAACACAGTCTGAAGGATCTCTCTACTGCACACTGACCCAACTTACCACCTCAGAAGTTTTGTTAGACCATTGATGTTAAATAGCTAAATAGAGGGAAAGGGACATCATATTAAGCTAAGTCTCCCAGAGAAAACATGACTCCTGAGGCTGAGGAAAGCTCTTACAGCTATACCAAGTTTTATTTTATACCAAAGCTGTAGGGTAATACCTTATAGAATTTTAAAATGTGCACCATGCTCGGGAAATTCCAGAATACTAAGAAGCTCTTTGTAAACTGGTAAATATCTCGCTCCTTTCTCAAGCCTAACAATGCTTTGAAATTCAAGAAACCTAAAAAAAAAAAAAAAGGAAAACAAAAATAAAAACAAAAAGCCTGATTTAGGAATGCTAAAGGAACAAAAGACAAAACAAGATTGAAATATCTAAATTGTATGATCCATTTATTTTAAAAATCCAGAATGGGAACCACCAGGGAATGTATGAACACAGACCTATTTTAATGTAGATGGACAAAGACAGACATGCAGAGATAAGAAAAGATTTGGTAAAACTCAAGGGAATGTTATTTCTGTCTTGACTTTAAAAAAAAAACAAAATGTCCCTTTTCTAAATTTACAGAGTTTCCAATTGTTTAGAGTTGAAGAAAATGGGATCCCTGGGTGGCGCTGCGGTTTGGTGCCTGCCTTTGGCCCAGGGCGCGATCCTGGAGACCTGGGATCGAATCCCACATCGGGCTCCCGGTGCATGAAGCCTGCTTCTCCCTCTGCCTGTGTCTCTGCCTCTCTCTCTGTGTGACTATCATTAAAAAAAAATTACATTTGGTGTCAAAATCTTTTTTTTAATTTTTATTTATTTATTCATGATAGACATAGAGAGAGGCAGAGACAGAAGCAGGTTCCATGCGGGGAGCCCGACGTGGGACTCGATCCTGGGACTCGATCCTGGCACTCCAGGGTCGCGCCCTGGGCCAAAAGCAGGCACCAGCCCGCTGAGCCACCCAGGGCTCCCCACTTGGGGTCAAAATTGAATGTCCTATAATCTCATGAAAGAGGACGAGAGAGAAAGGGAGAAGGAGGAGGGGAGGGAGGGTCACTGGAGAGAGAAGGAGAGAGAGAAAGAGAGAGAAAGGGGGGATTATCTGAGATGAATATAGATATCCTGTGATAAGCAGAAAACAATGTGGCAGATCTCCGATAAATGAAAATCTATATTCAGAGACAATATTTACAGTTTAAAATTTAAAAGTGTTCTTATATTCTCCCAGTCATCCTACAGGCATATTTTAATGTTTTAAGAGAGGTCAATTGAAGTCTCCAGTTTATCCATTCATAAATAGCGTTCATGAATATTCAGTAAAACTTAAGGCAGTATATATATTTCAGTAAGAGTTAATATTTCTTTTGCAATGGAACCTTCAGTTTAGAGTGCTAACTTCTGTAAACCTTAAGAAAACACTTCAAAAAAAAAAAAGAAAAAGAAAACACTTCAATTTTCCATAATAAAATAAATAATACAAAGATAAATGTTAAATAGCATAAATTCACCTTTTATACTCCAAATGTTAGACAAAGTAAAATGGACTCAATCTTGATACATGACCCTAATTATAAACAGTTTGACACTCTAGATTTGAAAGAGGTTAAAATTATAGACATTTATTTACATTGTATAGTGGATGAATAACAGAATTAACTCATTGAACTACAATTGAGTTGTCTTCAGAGAAAATGGCACTAAGAATTATAAAGGAATAATAAATTGACCTATGACTTGTCCTCCACATGAATAGTTAGCTATGAGATGTCATGAAGATGTCAAGAAATGCTCAAAATCCAATTCATTTTAATTGAAACAAATAATACATGATTAGGTCTTTTTAGAAGGCCGTAAAAGGACAGTGTATCTAAACAAAGAAAGGATATCACAGTGTCTGATATTGAAAAAAATTGGCAAACAATGTTTTAATTGAATTTATACTTATTGTTTTAATTTGTTAAATAAGATCATGTGACTCTCCAGTTATATACTTCGTGGATTCCTTTTTTTTTTTAACTTGAAACACATACTAAGTAGCTTAAGAGCAAAAATAGGAGTAAGGAAAGGATTTATTCTCTTTTTTTTTTTTTCATTCATGAGAGACACAGAGAGACAGAGGAATAGACAGGAGAAGCAGGCTCCATGCAAGGAGCCTGATGTGGGACACGCCCTGAGCCAAGGCAGATGCTCAACCACTGAGGCACCCAGGAGTCCTGAAAGGATTTATTCTTAAACCTTGTACCTTTTTTTGAATCATATCACAATTCCTAAAAAGTTATTTTTTTTAATTTTATTTATTTGAGAGAGAATGTGTGAGAGGTGGTAAAGGGCAGAGGCACAGGGAGAAACAGACTCCCTACTGAGCAGGGAACCCAATGTGGGGCTTGATCCCAGGCCCCAAGATCCTGGGATTGTGACCTGAATCGAAGGCAGATGCTTAACTGACTGAGCCACCCATGCACCCCAAAAAGAGTAATTTTTAATACACCAAAATAAGGCAAACCACTTTTGCTGTTGTTTGTTAAATAATTTTCAGTTTTCAGTTATTAAATTCCAATTTCTTTTACATAAATCCTTCACAAATAATTAAATGAAAACCAAAGCTGAATTTCCTGCCAGACTTATTATTTAGCTGTACATTTTGACCAAATTATATCTTGCCTAAATCATTTTTCTTAAGGAACTACTGTTTGAATTATAATCTTATAAGGTAATGTAATACATATAATAAACCAAATATAGAATTAAATAATAATAATTCTGATATCTTTTTACATAGCAATGAAGTTAGGTTAGCTCATTTAATGGTTCCAGAGAATCCCCTAAATTTATGTTCTCAATAAATTAATTGCCTAGTCGTTATTGGTTTTAAATACATTTTAAATAGGTAACACCATGCCACCATTCCTCATTATTCAGTTATCAATATTCCAAACGGAACAGTTTAAATTTCTCTGTTAAATTGTGTGCTATTCATCTGTGCAGTTGAAAACTTCAATAAAGATTATTCATTTGCCTCTCAAATACTGATTTTAATCTTACACATAGTTATTTGATTATTTATAAGGCAACTGTGATCATTTAATCCAGATACTAATGCAAGAACAATTTTTCTAAGTAAGTGATGGAAGTTTTTGCAATTTCTCCTTGGAATTATCTTCACAGAAATACTGGAAAGGAAGGGACTGAGGGGAATTAAATCACTTAATAAAATAGGAAAATAACTTGTGATGACTAGTAAGTTCATAGAATGGTGTCCACACATTTACATGCACATATCTGCACAAGTTCTCTCCCTTTCCCACATTCTCTCCTTTCCGCCACCTCATGTCACCTTCTCTTTTTCATCCGTTCATCCATCACCACAGTTATGAATGTATGTATGTATGTATTTTCTATCCATCCATCATTTAACTATCCATATATATCTATATATATATATGAAAATCATTACTAGAGAAAAACAATCCAAAATTTTGGTTAATAAAATTAAGTTGGAAATTTGCTTCAATATAAGGCTCTGGAGGCCATCAATATTATGCATCAATTGGTATTTATCTATATAGATCATTACATTTTTAAGACAGAAACTCTTTAATTAAACTATACAAATGCCCCAAACCACTGTTACACCTAAATAAGTTTACAATTATTCTAATAACAAATATCCTGTCAGTGTCTTCAATGGTCGTGTGTCTTAAAATTGTTTTTACAATATGTTTTAATCAGGAACAATCACAACAACAACAAAAAGTCAATAAAATGCCATTCACATTTCTCTTGAATTTCTTATAATTTATAATTGTCCCTAACTCTATACTGATTACTTCAAAACTCTTTTTGTTTTGTTTTGTTTTGTTTTGTTTTAACTAAGCCATTTATCCTATTGAGTTGTGATTTTGCCAAGTTTCTCCATGAAGTTTCTTCAATATATTGGTATGTGTCCGTTATTTTCTTAAAATGGTTGTTAATTCTAGAGTCTTGATCTGATTTTGATTTTTTGGTCTGTTTTTTTTTTTTTTTTTTTTTTTTTTTTTATCCAAGGTTATGTCATGGGTGACATAGTCTTCCATCAGGAAGCACATACATGGAAATCATTATTTTTCCTATTCCATAACAAAATAATAAATTTAGCTACCTATATCCATTACTTCATTATGGATTGCAAAGTGTTGAAATTCTAATTTTATCATTCCAACTTCATGTTTAGCTGGACACTGCAAAAAGCAATTTTACCTTAAAAATCCTTTGCCTACTCTGAGGCAGAGTTCGTACCAGGAAGGCAAATTAAAAGCTTATTTCTTTTCATTTCCCAAAATTCAGAATATGGAGTTGCTTTCTAGAATCATTCAAAGTGGCATCTGTGTTATTACTATACATATTTAAGTAGCACAGTATCTTGGATTCAGATGTATTTAGTATGTATGTTTAGTATAATTATTCCGTGTCTTGATGCTCAAAATTGTGCCATCTTTGGCCACTGAAAGCAAATGCATGACAGCATTTATGCCTTCTTGACATGACCTCTGTGGCAGTTTCCTCATTTTCTGATATGACAAAGCATTTGTATATTACTTGTCACAAAACTGAAATCAGTTATTTCTCCAAAGAACCCTCATTCATATTAGGGGGAATGATATTAAGAGTCTAGAATCTGCCAATAGTGATATTCATTGCTACTAAATTGGTCAGTCACTGTTTCCATTCTTTTTCAGGGAATAGAGCTAAAAAATACACATACATATGCACATTGATCATAAGTTCATCCTGATATTCCTAGATAATGTATGTGACTTTGGATTTTTACTTAACATTTTTATGTCATACTTACGTGTTTTTATACTTAAAAACAGGGCTCATAATCAAATTCTCATTATTACTAATTTGCTTTACATGCATTTTTTACATGTATGCCACTTTCAGAATAAAAATACCAATATTGCTATCAATAATATGATTAATGAGAACAGTTTATTTATTTATTGCAGTTTTTTTTTTCTCTTTAAGACATACCTCATCAGACTACTATATTTTAAAATTACTTGATATATTTAATTCATACGAGCTATGCGACCAGCTTGGTATAGTTAAATTCATTTGTTTTATTTTACTTTAACTGTTTATTTTTAATTTTTTTTATTTAAATTCAATTTAATTAACATACAATTATTATTAGTTACAGAAGTATAACTTAGTGATTCATTAGTTGTGTAAAACACCCAGTCCTCCACATATCAAGTGCCCTACTTAATGCCTATCACCCAGTTATCCCATCCCCCCACTCACCACCCCTCCAGCAACCCTCAGTTTGTTTCCCATAGTTAAGAGTCTCTTACGGTTTGTCTCCTCCTTTGTTTTCATCTTTTAAAACTTTTCCTTCCCCTGCCCTACTTTCAGCTATTTTGTTTCTTAATTTCTACATATGAGTGAAACCATATGATATTTGTCTTTCTCTGACTGACTTATTTCACTTAGCTTAATACCCTTTAGTGCCATCCACATCGCTTAAATGACAAGATTTCATTCTTTTTGATAGCTAAGTAATACTCCATTGCATATGTATACTATATTTTATCTATTCATTTTTCTTTTTATTTTCAAGATTTTATTTATTTATTCATGATAGACACAGAGAGGTGGAGACGCAGGCTCCATGCAGGGAGCCCAACACGGGACTTCATCTCATGACTTGGGGATCATGCCCTGAGCCAAAGGCAGATGCTCAACCACTGAATCACCCAGGCATCTCTCTATTCATCTTTCAATGGAAATCTGGTCTCTCTCCATATTTCAGCTATTGTGGATATTGCTGTTATAAGCATTGGGGTGCATGTGTGCCTTGGAATCACTATGCTTGTATCCTTTGGATAAATACCTATAGAGCAAATAACAGGTTGTAGGATAATTCTATTTTTGACTTTTTGAGGAAACTCCATTACTGTTTTCCAGAGCAGCTGCACCAGTTTTCATTCCCACCAACAGTGGAAGAGGGTTCCCCTTTCCCTACATTCTTGCCAACATATGTTGTTTCCTGAGTTTATTAATTTTAGCTATTCTGACTGATGTAAATGATATCTCATTTTGCTTTTGATTTGGATTTCCCGGATGCCGAGTGATGTTGAGCATTTTTTCATATGTCTGCTGACCATTTTTGTATGTCTCATTTGGAGAAATGTTGTTCATTTCTTCCACCCATTTCTTCACTGGATTTTTTTGGTTTTTTGGGTGTTGAGCTGGATAGGTTCTTTATAGATTTTGGATACTATCCCTTTATTTCATAAGATATTTGCAGATACCTCTCCCATTCCTTAGGTTGGCTTATAGTTTTGTTGACTGTTTCCTTTGCTGTGCAAAAGTTTTGTTTTTGTTTTGTTTTGTTTTTTGTTTTTTGTTTTTTGTTTTTTCTTTGTTTTTTATCTTGATGAAGGCCCAATAGTTCTTTTTTGCTTTTGTTTCCCTTGCTTCTGGCAACATGTCTAGTAAGAAGTTGCTGTGGCCGTGGTCAAAGAGGTTGCTGCCTCTGTTCTCCTCTACAATTTTGATGGGTTTCTGTCTCACATTTAGGTGTTTCATCCATTTTGAGTTTATTTTTGTATATGCTGTAAGAAAGTGGTCCTGGATACCTGAGTGGCTCAGCAGTTGAGCGTCTGCCTTTAGCTCAGGTCATGATTCCAGGATCCGGAATTGAGTCCCACATAGGTCTCCTGCAAAGAGCCTGCTTCTTCCACTGCCTGTCTCTGCCTCTCTCTCTCTCATTAATTAATAAATAAATCTTAAAAAAAATAAAAGAAAGAAAGAGGTCCAGTTTTATTCTTCTGCACGTGGCTCTCCAGTTTTCCCAGTACCATTTGTTGAAGAGATTGCCTTTTTTCCATTGGATATTCTTTTCTGCTCTGTCAAAGATTAGTTGACCATATAGTTGTGTCCATTTCTGGGTTCTCTATTGTGGTCCATTGATCTACGTGTCTGTTTCTGTGCCAGTACTACACTGTGGTACTGTCTTGATGATTATAGCTTTGTAATACACCTTGAAGTCCAGAATTGTGATGCATCGTGCTTTAGTTTTCTTTTTCAACATTCCTTTGGCTTTTTGGAGTCTTTTCTCTTTCCATACAAATTTTAAGATTATTTGTTCCAGCTCTGTGAAAAATGTTGAGGTTATTTGATAGGGACCACATTGTGTGTGTAGATTGCTTTGGGTAGCACAGACATTTTAACAATATTTGTTCTACCAATTCTTGAGCACAAAATGTTTTTCCATTTCCTTGTGTCTTTCTCAATTTCTTTCATGAGTGTTCTATAGTTCTCAGAGTACAGCTCCTTTACCTCTCTGGTTAGATATTCCTAGGTATCTTAAGGATTTTGGTGCCATTGTAAATGGAATTAAGTCCTTGATTTCTCTTTCTTCTGCCTCATTGCTAGTGTCTATAAATGTAACTGACTTCTGTGCATTGATTTTATATCCTGTGACTTTGCTGAATTCCTGTAATAATTCTAGCAATTTTTGGATGGAGTCTTTTGAAACTTTAACATACAGTATCATGTCATCCAGGAAGAGTGAGAATTTGACTTCTTTGTCAATTTGGAGGCCTTTTATTTCTTTTGTTGAGGCTAGAACTTGCAGTACTGTGTTGAACAACAGTGGTGAGAGTGGACATCCCTGTTATGTTCCTGATATTTAACTCTTTCGGATTTGCTTTTTTATATGATTTGGTTTTAAAATTGTGGAAAATCTGTATAAAAACAGAAATGCAACTTTTCTTTTTCTTTTTTTAACTTTTCTTTTTTTTTACTTTTGAGATCTGTGTTCATTTATTTTTTCTTTTTCTTTTTTTTTATTGAGTTCAATTTAGAAATGTGAGTTTTCTTTATGTGCTCTTTACTCTGTTCTCTGTCTCTACTTACACATGTGTACCCTTTTTATTTTAATTTATTGGCTTATGTTTGTGTAATTGTTTTTAATACACACATGCATACTTGTGTCATCCATCCTTTCTTAGATAAAACGGAAGCATACTTTCACACATTGTCCACCTTATTTATTTAAAAATATATCAATATCAATGCTTATAGCTTATTTTCATTCCTTGTTAGGCTTCATAGCCTTACATTGGGTACATAGAATTTATTCAATTAATCTCTATTGAAGGAAATCTGAATTGGATATATTCATTTACTATTGGTTTAAATTCTTTTCCTAGCTTTATTCATTACATATTTAATTTCATTTTTTCTTTTTATCTTTTTAATATAAATCTATTTACTATAATTTTTCTCATAACTTGGTTATGCTATAACTTCCAGTTGCTTTTCTTTGACTATTTCCAAAATGTTCTGAAATTTTAGTATTTTCCTTTAGGCCCAACAGTTGATTAATAACAAGGTTTTAATTTCAATTTGATTTTTGTTATGGATTTCTAATTTTATTGTATTGTGATCAGAGAATGCTCTGTCTAATATTGATTTTTTTATTATGAATCTTCCTTGATTGTTTGAGGTATAGTCAATCTTCATAAATATACCATTTGCAATTGAAATCCCAAACAAGAGAGAGAACACCATCACGGCTACAGAAATTGCCTTCATGCCCCTTCGCTTTCAATTCCTGTATCCATTTACCCAGAGAAAACAATAATACTGATTGTTTTCTGGCACATGCTCACCTGGCTTCCTCTACCAACTCCCCTAAATGGATCATACAATGAGTAGTCTAGTGTGTAACACTATACACTTCCTTCCAAATATTCCTAACATAAATTTTAGAACTATAAATTTACTCAACTATTTTAATATCTGTATCATATAGATTTTGATATGTTATGCCTTCTAGATCAAAATATATTCATCTTGTGTATCTTTCTGTAGATGTGCATACAGGTGAGAGAGGGATCTTTGATTTCTGAATTATTTATGTGTATAGTTAAACTTAACAAAATTTGTAGTTTTAAGAGACATGTTATTGATTACTGTAATCGCACTTTATTTCTACAACTAACTCTGTAAAATATTTAGCTTTTTAAATTACTTAACATTTGCTTTAACTTTCATCAAGTAATGCATCTTGCTGAATGTACCATGTCTAATTGAAATGATTGCATATCATGAAGTTGTTAGGTTCAATATTCTGTAGATCACAATCAATTCCAAGTGATTGACAGAGTTTTTCTCAGAGTTTCTATGTTTCCCTTGTTTTTTCACCCCTGGTTGTGTTTATCAATTTCTGAAAGGCAAATTCAATATCGCACGATCTGCTTATGATATATTGTAGATCTCCGTATCTATCAATTCTTGTTTCACAAACTTAGAAGCTCTATTATTTGAACATATATATTTTTAATTGTTTGATATTTCCAAATATTTCACCTTTCACCATTATGAAATACTGCTCTTTATCTCTTGCAATTTATAGTTGTCATGAAATCTACTTTTTTCCCATATTATTCTAGTATACACAGTCTACTTAAGCTTCTTATACTTTGGGTTGGTATGTATTTTTCTATCCAATTACTTTCAACATCTCCATACCATTTTATTTAAAATGCATCATTTGAAAAAATAAAAAAAAATGCATCATTTGCAGAATTATACTTCTCCATTCTGTCATCATTACATTTAATTGGTATGTTTAGTTCATTACTACTTAGTTCAATTAAATTTTTTTTTTATTTTTTTTATTTACGATAGTCACAGAGAGGGAGAGAGAGAGAGAGAGGCAGAGACAGAGGCAGAGGGAGAAGCAGGCTCCATGCACCGGGAGCCCGAAGTGGGATTCGATCCCGGGTCTCCAGGATCGCGCCCTGAGCCAAAGGCAGGCGCCAAACCGCTGCGCCACCCAGGGATCCCTACTTAGTTCAATTATTGATGAGATTAGATTTAATTTTAGAATCTTATTTTATTTTATTGCTTGTCATTATCTTTTTTGTCTCATTTTCTTGACTTCTTCTGAACTACTGGGAATACTTTTAGACTTTCATTTTAGTTAACCTGAGAACATTTTAGATAAAAATATTTGCACAAATTTTTGGTGCCTACCCTATGGACTAAAATATGCTTCCATAGGTTTTTGTAGTCCACAAGAAATAACATATTTACATTGAACAGAAAATGTGGAAACTTTGTGACTATATATAACAATTTACCTACCTCAAGTCCATTATACTCTACTTGTTATATATACATGTGTTATGACTACATACGTTCTAAACCTCACAAGACAGTAATATAATTTTACCTCAAAACAGTTATATATCATTAAAAATCTTAAGAGCAGGGGATCCCTGGATGGCTCATTGGCTTAGCGTCTGCCTTCAGCCCAGGGACATGATCCTGGAGTCCCGAGATAGAGTCCCATGGTTGGGCTCCCTGCATGGAGCCTGCTTCTCCCTCTGCCTGTATCTCTACCTCTGTGTGTGTGTGTGTGTGTGTGTGTGTCATGAATAAATAAATAAATAAATAAATAAATAAATAAATAAATAAATAAAATATTTAAAACATATTGAGAGGAAAATATATTTTATTCACAATTTTTTGTTATTATTTCTTCTAGATTCAAGTTTTCATTTCATATCAGTATTCTTCATCTTATCCTTATTTTTTTATTTTATTATCTTTTTATCCTTCATTAAAAAAAATTCTTTTAGCATTTCTTAAAGTACAGGTTTTCTGGAAAAAAAATTATCTTTGTTTCTTCTACTTGAAAACATCTTTATATCAATTTCATTTTTAAAAGACATTCTCGGCCTCCCGACGCCGGGCGCAGCCGAGCCGGGGGCCGAGCCGGGGGGCGCCGCTGGGGCCGGGCCGCGGGCGCGGGGGAGCGCGGGCGGCGGCGTCCTGGGCCGGCGCCCGGGGAGGCCCGTTCCGGGGGCGGAGCGCGCGCGGCCGAGCCCGGGTCCGCGGGCAGGAGCGCCCTGGGCGCCGGCGGGACGGGCGCGCTGACGAGGCCCCGCAGCCCCGGCCCCGCGGCCCCGGCCCCCACCCCCGCCCCGCACGCGCCCCGCCCGCCCCGCCGCCTCGGGCCGCCGAGGTCCTGCGGGCGGCGCGCACCATGAGCGGCGGCGAGGTGGTCTGCTCCGGCTGGCTCCGCAAGTCCCCGCCGGAGAAGAAGCTGAAGCGCTACGCATGGAAGAGGAGATGGTTTGTGTTACGCAGTGGTCGCTTAACTGGAGATCCAGATGTCTTGGAATACTACAAAAATGATCATGCCAAGAAGCCTATCCGTATTATTGATTTAAATTTATGTCAACAAGTTGATGCTGGATTGACGTTTAACAAAAAAGAGTTTGAAAACAGCTACATTTTTGATATCAACACCATTGACCGAATTTTCTACTTGGTAGCAGACAGTGAGGAAGAGATGAATAAGTGGGTTCGTTGTATTTGTGACATCTGTGGGTTTAATCCTACAGAAGAAGATCCTGTGAAGCCACCTGGCAGCTCCATACAAGCTCCAGCTGATTTACCTTTAGCTGTAAATACAGCGCCACCATCCACCCAGGTGGATTCATCCTCCAGTGTTCCACCTCCTCCGTATCAGCTAATTAACCTACCACCACACCTAGAAACTCTTGGCATCCAGGAGGATCCTCAAGACTACCTCTTGCTAATCAACTGTCAAAGCAAGAAGCCTGAACCCACCAGCCAAGGGTCATCTTTTGTTTCTGAAGAAGGAGAGGAATACCTACTACTAGAAGATTTTGAAAGCAAAACGATTCCATTGCAAACACATGCTGATTCTGCAAAATCCACCTCTTCTGAAACAGACTGCAATGATAACGTCCCTTCTCATAAAAATCCTGCTTCCTCCCAGAGCAAACATGGAGTGAATGGCTTTTTTCAGCAGCAAATGATGTATGACTCTCCACCGTCTCGTGCTGCCTCTGTTTCTGTAGACTCCAGCCTTTATAACCTGCCCAGGAGCTACTCCCACGATGTTTTACCAAAGGTGTCTCCATCCAGTACCGAGGCAGATGGAGAACTCTATGTTTTTAATACCCCATCTGGGACATCAAGTGTAGAGACTCAAATGAGGCATGTATCTATTAGTTATGACATTCCTCCAACACCTGGTAATACTTACCAGATTCCACGAACATTTCCAGAAGGAACTTTGGGACAGACGTCAAAGCTAGACACTATTCCAGATCTTCCTCCTCCTCTGCCACCGAAACCACATCCAGCTCATGACCGATCTCCTGTGGAAACGTGCAGTATCACACGCACGGCCTCAGATACTGACAGTAGTTACTGTATCCCTACAGCAGGGATGCCACCATCACGTAGTAATACCATTTCCACTGTGGATTTGAACAAATTGCGAAAAGATGGTAGTTCTCAAGACTGCTATGATATCCCACGAACATTTCCAAGTGACAGGTCTAGTTCACTTGAAGGCTTCCATAACCACTTTAAAATCAAAAATATATTGACAGTGGGAAGTGTATCAAGTGAAGAACTGGATGAAAATTACGTCCCAATGAATCCCAATTCTCCTCCACGACAACATTCCAGCAGTTTTACGGAACCAATTCAGGAAGCAAATTATGTGCCAATGACTCCAGGAACATTTGATTTTTCTTCATTCGGAATGCAAGTTCCTCCTCCTGCTCACATGGGCTTCCGGTCCAGCCCAAAGACCCCTCCCCGAAGGCCAGTTCCTGTTGCAGACTGTGAACCACCTCCCGTGGATAGGAACCTCAAGCCTGACAGGAAAGGTCAAAGTCCTAAAATTTTAAGACCCAAACCCCATGGTTTAGAGCGAACTGATTCACAAACCATAGGTGACTTTGCTACAAGAAGAAAGGCCAAGCCAGCGCCTTTAGAAATAAAACCTTTGCCAGAATGGGAAGAACTACAAGCCCCAGTTAGATCTCCCATCACTAGGAGTTTTGCTCGAGACTCCTCTAGGTTTCCCTTGTCTCCCCGACCGGATTCAGTGCACAGCACAACGTCCAGCAGCGACTCCCACGACAGTGAAGAGAATTACGTGCCCATGAACCCAAACCTGTCCGGCGAAGACTCGAATCTTTTTGGCAGTAACAGTCTTGATGGAAGAAGCAGTCCTATGGTCAAGCCCAAAGGAGACAAACAAGTGGAATACCTAGACCTGGATTTAGATTCTGGGAAATCCACACCACCGCGTAAGCAAAAGAGCAGTGGCTCAGGCAGCAGTGTAGCTGATGAGAGAGTAGATTATGTTGTGGTTGATCAACAGAAGACCCTGGCTCTGAAGAGCACCCGGGAAGCCTGGACGGATGGAAGACAGTCCACAGAATCTGAAACACCAGCCAAGATCGTGAAATGAAAATAATTGCTTTGCTGTTTCTGAAAAGAGAACTGAATTGTAAAGATAAATCCTGTTTTACTGAAGATGACTTGACACTTCTAGGTAGATCCTCAACTGCGTAGCATTGAAGTCAAAAGACCTTTCAGACATAAGCAATTTAGACTGTAAATGGTGCTTTGTGGTATCTGAACAATTCATAATGTGTAAATAATGTGGGAAAATAGTATTGTTTAGCTCCCAAAGAAATCTTTGTTCCATAGTTAACACACTTGTAGTATTACTGTATTTATGCACTTTTCATTTAAAACGTTGGTTTGGGTATTCCCAAATGTTCCTTAACATAATTCCTTTGGGAGTTCTTGTTTTTCTTCACACTACTCAATATAACAATACTATATACAATAAGTACAACAATACAATATAACAGTAAGTTAACTAAGCTCCTCTTAGATTTGGAAATTGCTCTTTAAACTGCACTCTAACATTACAATGAGAAGTGGATCCACAATTTACCTTTCTACCTGGGTCTTCAGGTGATAGCCATTAGCTTAAACTACAGAGCGTAGTTGGACTCATCATTCACTCCCTTCCAAAATGCTGAGGACAATATATGTACTGATGTCAGGAACTAATTCTCTGGTTCATGTACACTTAGTTTTCAACGGTAGAACTTTGTTATGTTTTGTTAACTACAGTGTTTTTGGTTCACTGAATGAAGATTCAGCCGGGTGGGATCTTGCACCTTGTAAAGACTGAATAATTACACTCAGATAAGCCTGCAGATCACTTAACGGCATGCGGTGATGATGTGCTCTCACACCTGTTAACATGTAGTAAACTACACATTACTTCAAAACGTAGGTTATATAACTAATCAGGTACGTACCAGGCACTGATGTGCTAATACACTGATCAGGATTAGACAACAAGCTTTAGTTGTGTTCTTCTAAGTCCTAATACTGGTTTCCAGTTTGGACTTAAAGAAACATTCACTGTTAGTTATAGCAACATACTGTGATTTTTTTAAATTAGACAGTAATTCAGATTTATTACTCTATAGAATGAAATTCTATCTTTTGACACCATAGTGCCCTTTCTATAATTTTTTAACTTTACTTTGTATTCTTCTTGGCCTTATATTTAAATCCCTATGCAATTAATATTTTATATCTACATTTTTAAAAGAAAATAGATGTTCTATAAGTGATTCTCATATGTAGCACCTATTGCTTTTCCGGTAAAAGAATTAAGGATTTTGTACTGTGATTTCTGTTCACCGCCCTAATTTGAGAAATACTGAAACATTGCTATAATGTGAAATCTTATAGTTACAGATCTCTTCCAACCAGATTTCTGAAATGATCAGAGAAATTATATAATTCTGTCTCACGTATAATATGGTCCTGTGACATGGATATCAAAACCACAAATTTTGTATGGTGAGACTACAATTATATTTATCTGTTTGGGCTTTGCCGTGTAATTTAGAAAACCGGTGTAGTTGTTTGTTTGCTTGTTTTTTTTTTTTTTTTTTAACTAAGTTACATACAATCTCTTACTGATTTGAGACTTACTAACAGCTTCTGGAGGGGGCAGAGATAGGAGTGCCCACGGTTGAGGCACGACTCCCTCCATTCAGACCTCTGTTACCTGAACACACAGCTGTGCCCTGATTTCTGGTCTTTGGCCAGAGTTCTGTGCCTAATCAATGTAATGGGTTTATTTCCCCATGAACTAAAAATGTTCATAACAAGATGAATTGTAGAGTAGTAACATGTGATGCTTTTAAATGTTTGCTTCTTTTTAAAGAAAAACTAAAACCCAGAAATGAATTTTCAGATGGAATTCTAAATAAAAAGATTGTTTGAATTTGGTTTGTGCAAGCTGTTTTGTAATGAAATCACAAATTAAAATCCAGAATTATTGAAATGTGCCTAAGCTATTAAAACAACACAGTTGATGTGTGAAGATGTTAAATTGTGTTATGTGGAAGATAAAACATCTTTTCAGATTTATAACAATAAGTATATTCATGAAGTACATTACTAATTCAAGAATGGAAATCTTGTTTAAAGCTGCCTATCAGAAGAGTCTAAAGCAAATAGACTGATGTTTTTAGTGTAGTTTTTCAATTTTTTACAAGTTATCTTTTTGGAAGATCTCCAGTACTCTAATTTGTAGAAGTTTTCCCACTGTGCAGAGTAATTTAAGAATTGAAATGTATCAAGCAATTTGTTTTAGAAAATGAAATTATGTTAAACATTGTATTAACAAATTAAAAGACCTTTTCTTATGGAGCATTATTTTCCAAACATTTTTAGCAATGGAATCTTTCTTCAATAAAATTTTGTGTAACTCCAAACAAAAAAAAAAAAAATAAAAATAAAAAAATAAAAGACATTCTCAGTGGATGCAGAAATCAATTTCGGTGGCACTTAAAAAATACATTATTCCATTGTCTTCAAGCCTATGTTGTATCTGATAAGAAGTCAATGATAGTTCAAATCATAACCCCTTGTGCAAGACATGCTATTTTTTTCTGGCTACTCTGAGGATTCATCTTGATTTTTCTCTTTAACTTTGATTTTAGTGACTTGACAAGATGCCTAGGTCGTTTTCTTTGTTTTTATTCTACTTGTGTTTTGCTCAGCTTCTTAAATCTCTAAATTTGTATCTAGCAATACTTTTGCAAAAATTTCAGACACTTTTTTCAATTATGCCCCTGTGTCTCTCTGAGAAACTGATTACAGATATGAGATATGTTAGAGTTTTTAATATTGTTCCACATGTCCCTAAAACACTGTTCACTTACTTTTCAATCTTTCCTTACTCTGAATTTGCACAGCAAAAATCAAAACAAACAAAACCTGAAATATTTTATTAGTCTAGTTTACATAATTGATATTAAAAAATCAAATGTTTTTGATGGCATAACATTTTAGCAATAAAAATGGTGAAGTTTATTAGTGTTCTCACATTCAGATAACTTTAATCTGTCTACTAATTTGTACATGTATATATTATTAATCTACAACAGACACTGGTAAACTATGGCCCATGCACTGGCCATCTGTTGCTTCTAAATAAAGTTTTATTAGGTTACAGTCACATCCTTTTATTTTCAAATTTTCCATGGTTGCTTTTGCACTACAATGCCAGAGCTGAGTAGCTGCAACAGAGACCATAAGAAACAGACACCTATGGGGTACCTGGGTGGCTCAGTCCATTAAATGTCTGGCTCTTGTTTTTGGCTCAGGTCATGATCTCAGGGTCTTGGGATTGTGGCCCAGGTTGGGCTCCATGCTCAGTGGGGAGTACGCTTAGTTTCCTCCCTCTCCCTTTGCCCCTCTCCCTGCACATATTCTCTCTCTCATAAATAAATAAATAAATAAATAAATAAATAAATAAATAAATAAATATTACTATCTGGTTATCTTCAAAGGAAAAATTTGACAACTCCTGATCTAGAATAAAGATAATTGAAAATATACCACATCTTTATATAAATGAGCTTAAGGCATTCAGATGTATTGTTAAAAACAAACTATAGATTATTTTTTTGGAATAATTTGCTAATAATTCATTAAACACATTCCAAATTAATAAATATATTCCTCCTAAGAAAACATTTCACCCATTATGCTTTAGAATATAAAAGACATTAGAAACATTAGCTTTTCAAATATAAAAAGAAAATGATCCTATATATATATATATATATATATATATATATATATATATACTTTTTTAAAAAGATTTTATTCATTTACTCATGAGAGACACAGAGAGAAAGAGAGGCAGAGACAGGCAGAAGGAGAAGGCTGCCCAATCACCAATATTAAATAAAATAGTAATAATTGAAACTTAATCTACTGATATCCATATGGGCTAATTGTTGTTTAAGGAAGAAAAATGTATTTTAAAATAACTTAGCAAGAAATCAGGAAATGTAGTAATTTTTGTCACGTGTCTCATCTGGATTAATTCACTTTAAAAATGGAAAATTAAAATTTTGGTGATATGGTAAATATACATTAAGATTTATAAAACCAATGAAGATGTTTTCCTAAAGAAAAAACTAGGGCAGCCCGGGTGGCTCAGCAGTTTAGTGTGCTGCCTTCAGCCCAGGGCGTGATCCTGGAGACCCAGGATCGAGTCCCACATCAAGCTCCCTGCATGGAGCCTGTTTCTCCCTCTGCCTGTGTCTCTGCCTCTCTCTCTTTCTCTCTCTCTCTCTCTCTCTCTCTCTCTCTGTGTCTCTCATGAATAAATAAGTAAAATATTTAAATAAAAAGAAAAAGAAAAGGCTAATAAGCATTATCATTAAAAGACAAATTTATGCAAATGTTTTTTTCAAAATAAATCAAAGTAAACCATACATAAGACATTCTTATAAATAAGATTTCAGGAGGCATCATTAGATTTCTAAGTACTGAATTTATTCATCATGTAAAGATTATCAAGCATTTTAAGGATATTAATAGGTGGGAGTGAAGATTCAGTGCACCTATCATGCACAAATAGATTACAGATTAAATCAATATATCATTTTATATGAATAAAAAATGAGTTTCTGAGAATGTTCAGAAGTTGAACAGAAAATAACTCTCCTAGTTGAAGATACTAATGTTTGGCTCATTACCATAGGAAAAGATCCAGAAAAATAGATTTCCTCAGATCTGTGGCTGGCAGGTTCTAGAATAGAAACTTGATCACATCAACAGGAAAGGAGATTCTAGAACATACTACCATGAATTGAAAATGCAATCACTTCATTTAGAGTAAATGGAGGAGACTGATGCGTACAGGCTCTATGGCAGTTGGCCAAAGTCAATCAAAAGTCACTTAAGATTTTAACAGTGACTGACTGTGTATACATTTCTGTAACTAGTACTGGCTATATTAAAGTCCTACTTAAAGGATTTTATTTATGTCAAAGAATTAAGACAAGAGCTAATATTTATGCAGTGCTTAATCTTCTTTAAGAACTGTTCTAAGTGCCTTATTTTTTTTAAGATTTTATTTATTTTTCCATGAGAGACACAGAGAGAGAGAGAGGCATAGACATAGACAGAGAAACAGGCTCCATGCAGGGAGTCTGATGTGGGGCCAAAGGCAGATGCTCAACCTCTGAGCCACCCAGGCATCCTTCTTCTCGGTGCTTTAAAACATTAAATTATGTAATCTTCACAAGATTTTGTCAGCTTCTCTATTAGCCCAGACCCACACCAACTGCCTTAGAAACTTGTTCTTAACTACTACTCCACTCCAAAACCAAATTTTAAAGAGATAAATATTTAATTATACAAAGTTTCAGAGTCACCAAAGCCATCTTCACTTCTCACACGAACTACAAGTCTGGGGGTACCCAAAACCACCTTCCAGTTTGATAATTTACTCAAGATTCACAGAACTCACTAAAAGCTATTATATTCACAGGAACTAATAGAGTGAAAAGATGCAAATTATAATCAGCCATAGGAAGAGGTTCATGAGATAGAGTCTAGGACATTTCCAAGTTTAAAACTTCTAATAGTTCTCTTCCAGTGGAGCTGTGAACAATGGTAACAGTTCCCAGGATTCAGGTTTAACAATATACATGGAATATGTCAACAAGGAAAGTTACCCAAGTCCTGGTATCCAGAGTTGTTTTGTTTTGGTTTGGTTTTAGATTTTGATTTATTTGAAAGAGATAGAGTATGAGAGGAGGAGCTGAGGGGCAGAGAGGGAGAAGCAGACTCTGGTCTAGCAGGGAGCTTGATGCAGGGCTTGATTCCAGACAGGACCCTGAGATCATGACCTGGGCTGAAGGCTGACACATAACCAATTGCACCACCCAGGTGCCCCATGGTATCCAGAATTTAATTGGATTTTGGTCATATAGACATGCCCATATGGCTGACCTAAGTCTAGCCTCTCCAGAGGTCCAAAGCTCCCACAATAAATATCAGTATACACTATCAGACATGTCCCCAGGCCCCCAGGCCGATAAAGGCATTTTATCAGGCAAGATATCCCAAGTAGTTAGAGATCACCCTCTAGAAAATGAGGACAAAAGTTCATCTCTCTTTGGGTAAGGTCAATTTTTAACACTCGTCCACTGCTACAGTTCATCTTGGTTGAGCTCTTCATGATCATACAAGATACAGAAGGATAATATATTTTCAGAGTTTAAAGGAAATAATAGAACTAAATGATAGAAACACAAGTATTATATCTAGTTGCACATTCCATCTTAGCCAAATCCACTACTTCTTTAAACTGCAAAATTAAAATCCTTTTCAAATTATTGCTGTATGATTTTGGAAATATGCTGCATATTTTCCTGTGCTTGAAAATGGAAAATATCTTTGGAAAGGAAATACATACTCAAAATGATTGTTATAATTTGTCCCCCTTCTGTCATATATGCAAGAGACTTCTAAGAAAGATACAACCTAAAATATAGTAACAAATAAGCATACTGCAATTTCACGTCTTAGGAGATTATCATTTTCCTAAATTTTGAATAACATTCTTATTGACAAAACATTCAGGGAAGTTGCAGAGGACAAGTATACACCCTTGCTTTGTAGTCAACATAAGGTACAAGGTACAAGAATGACAGAGTAGAAAAAGCACAGTACAGATTAGCTAGATTGTGAAGGCACTATTGGTGATACATTACATAAATATGTTCCCTAGCTTTATAAGTGGAAATTAAAAAGTAAATCCTTTAAATAAACTTACTGTTCCAAACTAACCACGGTAAACTCCATGTATCAGTGGAGAAATAGTCTTATTTGGATTACGTTATAAATGTGCATAAATCATATATTTTGCTTGTTCTGGATACTGTACAGAATGTGGTAATGTGGAATTTCCTTTCAATATTTGGAGTACAGCTATTAGGATATAGTAGCTACTAGCCTTCTGATGTCTTGCACTGAAAATCAAATGCATCATTTCGGACATTCATTTTCAACTTCATCTGCAAGGAGAATGGTATCATGTACAAGATCTGACCAATAGAGTGGTCACACAGATCAGATTATACTCTTACTACCACTAAAATTTCAAACCATCAACAGAATCATAATATACCATTCAAATGTTTCCAATTTTTTACATTTTCTAAGGCACACAGGAGAATTTCTTTTAGCAAGCTAATGCAACTAATTGGATATTTTATTTAATTCTAGTTTCATTAAGGTCATGTTTATAATGTTATTAATCAACTTCCTCAATTTTTATTAACAGATTAATGGTAAATAACACATTTTAGATTGTTTTGTGCATTGAACCTCTATTAAAAATATATTCAATCATAAATAAATAAAAATTAAAAAAAAAAAAAGGGATCCCTGGGTGGCGCAGTGGTTTGGCGCTTGCCTTTGGCCCAGGGCGCGATCCTGGAGACCCGGGATCGAATCCCACATCAGGCTCCCGGTGCATGGAGCCTGCTTCTCCCTCTGCCTATGTCTCTGCCTCTCTCTCTCTCTCTGTGACTATCATAAATAAATAAAAATTAAAAATATATATATTCATATAAAAAAAATAAAAATAAATAAAAATAAAAATATATTCATATTTCGGAGGTGTCTCATATAAAGTCTCAGAGGGGCAATTATTACCTCGATTTCTTAATATATTCCAATTCTTTGGCTAAACTTTAAAACTATAATTTCTGATTACTAAGCCAAAATCATATATTTTTAAAGGTATTGTATTGAAAATTTATCTCTTAAACCACATGGTGGTACTGAGGATGGGAGTGAGAAAACCACTCTTTTTCAAAGATATTTTTAGCTCCTGATTAAAATAAATGGTCATACAAAAGGTGGTGAATGAATAGATTTTGAATAAAATTAATTTAGATATATGTTATAAGACTTCAATAAAAGATATCTATGAGCTGCCTCAGGCTTGGGCAAACTGTTAAACATTTCTCATGATAACTAATCTAATAAACACCCAATAACAGAATGAAAAATTTAATAACAATCTATTAGTTCCCCTACTTTCACAACATTGATTCTGCTCACAGCTATCAAAGGGCAACTATCAGATATGTGTATCATTCAACACTTTCTTAAGATAACAGGAAATAGGAACTATAGGCCAAAAATAAAATGTAGGCTACAGTTGATGCTTCTAAATGTGTCTCACTTTAAATACCAAACTGGTACATAATTCTAAAACTATGAGAAGAAATTTGATTTAAGAGAAAATAATATATTTGTCATCTTACAGATTTTTATTTTTGTTTTTTAGATGGAAAGATTGCAAATGTATAAATTTGTATAAACTCTCTACAGGCAAAGTCAGGCAGACTTCAATAGCAGGGAAAATTCTTATTGGCAGTAAGTAATCAGTAAGACAGCCAGATGAAATGCCTTATTTTCTAATTTCTAATTTGAATTTTTTTTGTTTTCTAAAATATCAATATATTTGCATTATTATTTTTTACAAGTGTGACCACTTAACACAGTAAATAGATTACTATAATAGATTAATAGATTAGTGGTTTTGTTTTGCTTGAAGACTGATAGAATTCTCTTGTTGGAAGATGTTATTATTTTATTTTGTTTTGTTTTGTTTTATTTTATTTTATTTTATTTTATTTTATTTTATTTTGTTTTGTTTTATTATTTTATTTTTATCTGCCCCCTCCAAAAAAAAAATTATTTTTGGTAAAAGGTGTTGTGCCCAAGATTGCAAATCCGAGAAACCACCGAGGAGCCCACACCGATGCAAGTACACGAGCGTTTATTTACAAGCTCAAGCTTGGGTCCAAGTACACCCAACACAACGGAGCAGGGACTTGGACCCCAAGGTGGTTTCCAGCTTAGTTTTATCGGCTGGTCTAGGGGACCTCCAGAAGGGGTGGAGGAATTTCTCAAGTCTGTTTACATTCTGATATGGGGCTTTCAAGGGCATTAAGCACGGGGTGGGGGGGGGGCTGAGATGTCTGTACTTGTGCTAATGCTGAACTTGAGGTGAAATGGCCTTAATTTTCTCAGCCTCCACAATGCCCAAGAAGACATCAGCGTGTCTTTAAAATCTCCTCTTCCTCCTGTACAAGAAAGTATTTCCAGAAGTGAATTTTCCCATTTAATATTCAAACGCAGAAAACCTATTCTACAAGGTACTTCAATTGGTGGGACTTTAAGTGTTTTTTCCTCTTTTAAGTTTTTAGACAGTAAACAGCCCATGGGGCTATGACAAACACTATGACAAAAGAGTTGTTACATTTAGCCTTTTGATGGGACTTGATTGGCAACAAAGCTTGATGACATGCTTAAGCAACACACCTGAAGGTGAGTTAGGGACAGATGAGGCTAGGCAGGGCTAGGTAGGCAGCCATGGAAGCAGGCTCACAAAAATCCCCAAAATGCTGAGGTGTCTGGAAACCAGAGATAAGAGAACAAGCCAGACCACACTGCCCTAAGGTGTGGGTGAGGAGGGTGTCTTGTTCTAACACCTACTGTAACCAAAAAAATCATCAGACTCTAAAAAGGAAGAAGCCATTAAGGATGTTATCACTAGTCCTTACTCAATGGTGATATCAAGGGATATTTTAAAAGGATTTAGGTTCCCTGATCAGGCTTTCAGTAAAAGACCAACCCTACAAGCCCTCAGTGGCAACATTGTGGGGACCCCTCTCACTAATAAGAGCTTTCTCTGTATCTTTACTTAATAAGCTTCTATACTTTACTCACACTCCTGTGTCCTCAAGATTCGTTCTTTGACTCTGTGAGACAAGAACCAAGTTCTCTGTAACAAAGGGATCATATGTGAGCTAATACTTTGTCCAACCACTGTAGAGGTCCATTCAGATGAAGTTCAATCCCGTTGGTGCTGCTTGGCTATGAATGAATGAACACACAGTGGGGGTCCCAAAGCCTCTAGGGCTAAGGGCAAGCTCTTGCCCTTGCAGGCTGCATTTATTCAGTTCTCAGGCAAAAGCAGACAAAGCACGCCCTCTGTTTTTCATCCCAATCTACTTTAGAGGTTGTTTACATATTATCTGAGGCTAGGCCGCCCTTTCTCAAGGGATAAAAGGAGGAATCCATACTGTTTAAGGCCTGACCTTGCATAAGATAAAGTCTCCCTCTGAACCATCACATTCATGGCATCTTTGTAGAGGACAGTTCCTTCTGGAAACCTTCTTATGCAGTCATTCCCAAACACAATCTGGTGAGTGTTCGTTACCATGTGCCTTCTGTATTCTGCTTCCTAGTATTTCACAAAGCTCATTCTTAGGATGCACATCCTAGTTGATGCACAGCTTCACAACTCTGATTAGCACACTGCGGGAAGAGCAGCAAATTCCTGGTTAGTGAAGATCTTCAGACTGCAGCCTGGTGGAATTTTACGCTGTTGCAGGGTGCTAGCTCTATCTCTGAGGATACTTGGGGCTCTGCAAATGACTACAGCATCACTTTAGGCACTCGGTGAAAAATTCCCCACCTATCTAATATAAGCACACTCCTCTTCCTATATGTCTTCTTGTCATTTCTACAGTCACATTTTGGTTGATATTAGAGAATAACCCTATGCAGAACCTTTCTGGGTTTGATGGATCTGTGAAGCCATCTACACTGAGTGAGAGCAGTGATGCCTGAAAATTCTCTCCAACCCTCCGGTTTAATTCATAATATGCTACTGAACACCCAAAATGAGTAACTGGCTGCAAATTCAAACTATGGTTAACACAGAGAAAGTAGTAGGAGATAGTTCTGCTGGAGATCCTATATCCGTTCATCTGTTGATCATGTTTTTTCCAATTTCCATGATACATCCAGGAGATGGAGTTTCTGGGGTGTAATTACTCTGTGGCTCGGTTCTCACTGGGAAATTAGTATTTCCAGGAATGGAGCAGGTATAATCATCTAGAGGTGACAGTTCTATTAGGATTTCAATACTGGAAGCAAAACTTGTGTCTCAAATCTCTGGTAATAGTAAAGTGTAAACATACTTCAGATCTTTTTAAAGATTAAAAGCACATTCACAGTTTACAATTGCTTTGGTTTCATGATGCCTGTGAAGATCAGGCCAGTACCACGGTCAGCGACACATAAATGCTGCTGTCCTTTTCAATGGGATACTTGAAGACAACCATCAGGAGACCTGGTTTGCTCAAAGAAGCTGTGAAGGCCTGTCTTATCCCACTGATCTCTCACAATGGGTGTCCTCAGTTTCTGAATTTCAGAGCAAGTGCTTGGTATGGTAAGACATTTAGTATTACAATTTTGAGTGGTGATGGCTTTCTCAAGCTTATCTAATTGTCCTGTTTTCTTTAGTTTCTCTGCCAGACATTTAACTGCTTTCTCAAACCACTTTGTTTTTCCATTCTGTTCTCCTACCTGCTCATCCACATGATTTCTTCTATCCCAGCAGTCTCTTCACAACTGGTGGAGTGAATGGCAAATGGACATGTTTTTACTAAAGGCAGCAATCCACACTAAGGAAATATCCTTCTTTATCTAACCTAAAGTGCTGCTGAGCATCTGTCCTTCAATGCCTTGGCCCAAGGTCCCTTCCATGGTCTCTTGTCTGCACTATAGATAGAGGCCTGTTGAGGGCTGCTGCCCTGGTCCACCTTTTGTAGTCAAGCCAGGAGTGGACACTTGCTCACCTGTTGAGGAGATTTGGGGGCAGCCCCATGGAGTGCCCTGAGGACCAGACAAACCCAAACCCTGAGCAAAAGAAAGTTTCACAGAGGCTCTAATGCAAAATTTATTTTTTAAAATGTCAGACATTAGACAATCATTTTTAAATATTATAAAACAAACTTTCTTTGAAGTACACAATCAATAAATCACCATTTTGTCACATAAATCTAAGAACTTTTGTAAAAATCAACTCTATACTACTCTGATTTGAATTCAGATTTTTTAAAAATTCTAATTCCATTAAAAATCTAATTATAGTATAATAATCACAGCAGAATCCAACTTGTCCCTATGCCATCACATATACAAAATCTCCTACATTATAACTCAAATCAGTATGTCCATATCTGAAGTCATTTATCCTCCAGCCCAAATTTGCCAGTGCTGTTGCTTTTTCCTTTCACTTTGTCTAAATGAATGATTATCAACAGCAACTACCCTAACACCTAGCCCAGAAGCCTATGTATAATTATTCAGTGCCCCATTTCCTACCTCGTGCCAATATCTTACAAACTACATGTGCATTCTAGTTTCCAAACGCTCCCTAATTTTTCTTTTTTCTTTTTTTTTTTTTTTTTGCTCCCTAATTTTTCTGTTGCTACTTGCCACTAATTTCATCTTGCTATCATTAATTCTCTGAATTTCTGCAAGTTATCACTATTGCCTGACAAGTCATTCTCCACACTTCATTCAAATTATAATTCCCCTTCCTTGAAAATATTCAGCAATGCCATGCTTACTAAATTACCACGTGTCTCTTATTTGTTCCATGTCATGTAATTGACCACAGAACACTGAAAAACATTGTGATTACATATTTGTTTTCTCTGTGTTTAGGTATTTTTAAAATATTTTTTATTTTATTCATTTTAGAGAGAAAGAGCGAGAGCATAGCAGAGGGGAGGGTCAGAGGGAGAGGGGGAAGCAGGCATTCCCAGTGAGCAGGGAGCCTGATGTAGGACTGGAGCCCAGGACCCCAGGATCATGACCTGAGCTGAAGGTACACCAGATACTAAAGTGACTGAGCCAACTAGGCACCCCTGTGTTTTGGTATTTAAGAACACCATCCCTCCAGATAGACTACCTTCTCAAGGTAGATGACTTTAAAAGCATCCTGAATATTTTCCTATGCCTAAACACTGGAAAATATCTTTGGTAAAAATAGATAAATTACATAATACTCTCTACATTTACTAGCTGTGTAGTCGTGACCAAGTTACTTAAATAGTGTACCTCAGTTTTCTCATTTATTAAATGGAGATAGTAATATCACATAGGATTGCTATAAAGATTTCATACATTTATATGTTAAAGAACATAGAGCAGTGCCAGGAGCATGTTAAGCACTATATAAATATTAGCTCTTATTTTATAAATAGTGTAAGAAAATAAGAAATATTTCTTACCATTATCTAGGAAAGTAGTTATTAAAGTTGATGCTAAAATACTGTATATTAACAGATATACACACAATAAGTGAATTCATAAAGAAACTAAAAATGATTATTAAATGAATCAAAGATATTACCCATCCTCCCAAACCTGGAAGATATGGTAAAATTCTACATGCAGAGGCATTATAAAAAAAATTAAATACTCAATGTCAGTAATATTACATGTTATAAATATATTAAACTAAATAAATCTTTATCAGTTCTGTCATCTTGTTCAGAAAATAAACACAAGCAGTTTCGTTTCTACCATTTTTGTAATTGATTATATTCTTATTCAAGATAACCAAAATATCATGCCCTTCTATAACTAAAGGCATTAGGTTTCAAGACATAGATTTTTATCAATGACCATTAAGATAGTAGTGTTGAATTCTCTCTCATTCTTTATTTTACAAGGCATCACCCTATATTACTTTAGGATTATAATGGCCTTTGTACATAACTGAGCTACATATATTAATGCTACAGTTTTTTTTAGTGGTGCTAATGGAAGTCCTTTTATAAGTACAAAAACTCCACTGTGAAATTATCATTCAGATACAGACTAAAGTGTGTGAAAGACAAGATTAGACTATTAGCCCTCAAATATTTTTGTGAATTTCTTTTACCAGTCTCTTCTCAAAACATTATCCTAAAGCATCTTCTCTGGAAGAATGCAAGTTTTTATGATAGTAATTTGGAGTAAATATTTTGGAATGTGAGGCTCTCTCTGTAAAAGGCTGACCCAACAGTTTCTAGGCAGCCAGAGAGCAACAGAAGATGTCAATATACAATAACACTTAAGAATTCTCATTTAGAGTTTTTTTTGTGTGTGTGTTTTTACACTAAATGAGCCATACTTCTTGCAACCCCAATACTCTGCTGTCCAATATCTTTTCATCTAAAGACGTCACCTTGTGGAAGCCTGTTCTGGAATCTCTTTCCTACTGCTAAAACAACCCCAGGAGTTGCCATTCCCATTGCTTACTTGGGGAAAATAGACCTGCATTTCCTGACGGAATTTTGAATATACTTTCCATAGAAACTAGGTTATGAGTTGTGGTTACTAACAATAGAAATGTTGCAGTCAATATATTTCTCTATGACATTATGGTAAATAGTATTTGTGAACTTGCTTCAACAATTAATCACTTGTAAGGTATTGTTTATAAGAGGAATTTTAAAAATCTGCATTTCAAAGTGCTAAACTTCTTTGCAGGCAGCTTTTGGAACATAACAAAAATGTTAGTGGGGGAATATGCTAAATTTATATCCATCAATGAGAATATTCTACCATAATGTTGACCACAATATAATAAACTATTTGTTAGCTTTAACTGCACTGAATTCAGTGACTGAGAAAATTGAGTCTGAGTGTTTACAGCTACTTTTAATTTCTCATTAGTGCTTGTTTTAAAAACACAGGAACAGTGAAATACAGTGAAATACATCAAATACACTTGGCTAAAATCTTGAAGGGGGAAATTGAAACATCAAAATAATTCAACTGAAAAAAAATTAATTATAGATATATTTAATTTACTGAAAATATTACTAATGACTAACAGACCGCTAAAAGTTAACTATTGGGTGGTAGTAGAGAGGGGAATGAGTCAATACGTAAACTATTAAAAGATGAATAAATTTAGAATTTTTCTTATCAGCAAGCGCATATATATATATTAAAAACACTATTTTAAAAATCTGGCAAGAAAAAACACTTATTAAAGGATATTCACTCAAGTTCTTTCCATCATCCAAGAACCATGCTACAATTACTTTATTACAACATCTCAGGTTTTGAAATTTTATTAAGAATGAAAGAAATATATTGGAATTATAGGCCAGAACTTGGCAACAGTTATTTCTATGTCACCAACTCCTCCTCATCAATCAAGAAATTGTCAGTTTCCCCATGGAGTATATGAAGTTCAGATTGCCTAATTGTCAGTTTAAAAAAGACTTACTCTCTTTGAGATGATGAGGATGTACTTTCACTCTTGCTCATCATTTTCAACCATTTGACCAGATTTTGGTCTTTTCCTTCTGGAAATCTGTGCACACATGAAGTAACAATAAATGACAAAAAATGCCATAACTTTCTTTATATTCCAGAGATATGAGATCCCCCAAATGCTGCAAGCAGTAAGCATCTTAAAATAAACTCCAACATTCATTCATTGAAATAATTCAAATAATTTTCTTGAATTGTCCTGATAGTTTCCACGCAAATAATTCAACCTTTCAAGAACATTACTATAGACAAAAGATGGCTGCTTGCATTAATATGTAGTATATTCCTTACTTTGCAAGTTTTCCTAAATAACAAGCCTAAGAGTATCATTATCACTTAGCCAATATGTTACGTATCTGATACTATTGTCCCGATTCTAGAATAATAAAAACTATTTTTATATTTTGTCATTAGGTTTCCTTGGACTCACTGATTTTTTTTTAAATAAAAGTGCTAGCATTTTAATATAATGTGTATTCTGCATTTGTTCTTTGAAAATTCATGGATCATTAACATTTTATTTTTTATATCACAGGAAACTTTACAGTGTACAATAATTTTGAGGAAGATTTATTTGACTAATTACTTAACTATCATAAAACCCACTATAAAATTTCATACAAGCATGTGAAATTCCACACTGATCATTTTATTAAAAATATAAACCTATACATGAAAGTATAAATGTATGCATACCTATACTTGTATATACTTAAAATGTGGGACTTAATTTATTATATTGTATAGGTAGGGAGTCCATATTTAATACATTTGTATGCATATGGAAAGTAGGAGAAGGTGTTTTCTTCAAGATATTTCCTACAAGAGCACAATGTGTTGTGTTTGTTTATCACCTGCTGTGCTGCCACATGCCAATTCAGACTCTCCTCCCTTTTCACTTGTACAAACATCAAACAGAAGGACATTGAGTAGGATTATTTTATTTGAAATATAGTTCCTTATTACTGAGTACCACTGTAAGTCATTATGAAAACCTATTCATCTTTGAAGTTTTAGTTCATCTCCCACTTTATTTTTTTGGGGGGGTGGGGTGGAAGTGTTTTCATTAGAGCTTTGGTCAGACAGGGCGCAGCTGGGTCGGGCTCGGGCTTTAGCAGGTGCTTGGACGCTATCCAGCCCCAACCCACCCCTCTCCCAGGAAGCGCCACCCTGGAGCCAGAGGGCAGAGCCTCTGAGCATGGGCAGGGTCCTCACTGAGACCTGTCCCCAGTCTGGGGCGGGCTGGCGAGCAGCATCTCCCACTTTCTTAATGGAGCACTCTCAGATACTGAAAAGCCTTACTGAGGCTACTTTTCTCAGAAATGCACTGCTTTTAAGAATCAATAAGCCTGTCAAATGTCTCAATCCTTAAGTATCTTTTTTGATTGTTTAATTCCAATAAACCAACTGCTTGGTGGTGCTGTATCCCCATATGTATTCTTTTTACTTGGTATTTTGAAGAACTTATCTGAAGTATTTCTTGAATAGTTCATATATAATTTTCCCCCACTTCATTTGAGCTATAATTGACATATATCTTTTTTTAATTGACATATTTGATAAGTGATGTACAACTTGTTAATTTGATACACTTATATAATTGCAGAATGATTATTATCTTACCTTTACCTCCATCTCATCACAAAATTACCATTTCTTTTTTGTGGTAAGAACATTTAAGGTCTACTCTCTCAGCAACTTTCAAGTATGTAACCTAATAATATTAATTATAGTCACAGTCAATTCAATACTGTGAATTACATCCCCAGAACTTATTCTTTTATAACTGGGAGTCTGTACCCTTTGACCAACATCTCCCCACTTCTTCAATCATGCTCCTCCAGCCCCTGATAACCACCATTCTATTCTATTTCCATGAGTTCAACTCTTAAGATCACACAAAAGTAATATCATACAATAGTTCTTTTTCTTGCCTAATTTATTTCATTTTGCATAATGTTCTCAAGTACCATCCATGTTCTTGCAAATGGTAGAATTTCCTTCTTTCTCATGGCTGAATAATAGTTCATTGTGTGCGTCTTTATTCATTCATCTATTGATGAACACTGAAGTTATTTCCTTATGTGGGAGATAATGAATAATGGTAAACTATTTGACAAGAAAGCCAAGAATATTAAATAGGGAAAGGACAGTCTCACCAAATGGTGTTTGGAAAACTGGATATCCACTTATAGAAAAGTGATATTGGACTCTTATTTAATATCACTCAGAAAATTAATCCAAAATGGGTTAAACACTTAAACATAAAACCTGAAAACATATAATTCCTAGAGGGGAAAAAATAAAAAAATCTCCTTTACATTGGTCTTTGCAATATTTTTTTTTTCACATGACACCAAAAGTACAAACAACAAGAGCAAAAATCAATATGCAGGACACATCAAACTAAAATACTTCTACATAGCAAAAGAAACAACAAAATAAAAAGAAAACTATGAAATAGAAATATTTGGAAATCAAATATCTAATAAAGGATTAATATCCAAAATATATAATGAATTCATACAAGTCAATAAAAAAAAAAGTCTTGTTTAAAAATGGGCAGAGGAATTGAATAGATGCTCAGTATGACTAATGACCAGGGAAATGCAAATCAAAACCACAATGAGACATTACCTCAAACCTATTGAGATTATTGTCATCAAAAGGCAAGAGATAACAAACATTGGTAAAGATATGGAGAGAAGGGAACCCTTTATATATATTTTGGAAGGGACAGTGACTAAGTGGAATACTCTCAGAAAGGGTGACCTAATTGCAGGAAATCATGCTGGGTTAAGAAAATTTGAAGAAACAGGTCATATTTAGTCTGAAAAGAAGACCTAGAGGGCAATTTGATCACTGCATTGGTATCACTTAAGATGTTCTACATGAATAGAAGTCCAGGTTTATTTTGTGTTATTCCAGAAAGTAATAGATGAACTATTAATATCAATATACAATTGTATTTTAGAGGAAGGAGAAAATAGCCTATTGTCTAAGATTTAATTAGGTCACTGGACATCCTAGAAATTGAACAGTGAACCAAATGAGAAAATGTATCATGAAGGGATAAGGCTAAAGACCTAAGGAAAGATAATCATTAGTCAATAAATTTGAGTAAATTCATCAATATTCCGGAAATATCAAGCACCAATAGTGCAAAAATATAAGATTTTTCTATTTTTGCCCTCTAATTTACCACTGCCTCCCTCAGGCATACTTAATCCCTCTCCACAGTCCTTCAGAATAATGAGACTTAAGAGCTTAGTGGGGAACAACAGGAAACCAAGTAAGTCTGCTATCAACAAGGCACATGGCCCATCAGTTGCTTATCCTTTTCAAGTGGCTCAGAAGCACAGTTCAGATATGAAGCCACGTTTTATGAATTCCTGAGACTTACCTCATCTCCACAGGGCATGCAGTTGTCAGTGTTCCTGAAAAGATCTGTTTTAAGGTGAAATTTGAAAAGTGGCTGGGGTGAAATCAATGTTGGCCTATGGAAAAATAAATACCATAATTAACATTAACATTAAAATCTTGTACAAAAAAATTATAAGAACTTAAGTTCTTAAGTTACAACCACTTAGAGTTTATTTCAGTTGTAGAAAGTCTAATATTTTAGGAATAAATGAATTTAGGTTCTTAGGGAAGTAGTTAATAAATAAAAAGATGAACAAGAAACTACCTGGAAATGAAATGGAAAACAAAACAAAACAAAACAACAGTGTCAGCAGAGTCTCATTATAGCAAGGTTTCACAGGTGAACTATTCCAGATAGAAGATAAAACATAATAGATTAGTCATGCAAATGACTATTATTAATGTGACTTATTAATAAAACACATTTTAGCATATACATATACACAAATATCAAGGTAAATTATATTAAGGTAACTTAGGCAGCCTCCCTTTAGCACTTCAACAAAGTAATAAATCTATTATATATCCAATATTTCTCTCTGTTTTTTTCCCCATCATTTTCTGTTTCTCTAAGTAATACAATTGACTGCTTTGGTTGAGAACTTTTAATATTTCTGTATTTAATATCTATCTTATTTTGGTAAATAATTTCTTCTAATTAAATCAACATGCTTGTGTACTGCTATCTTCTTGTTAAACATTACTTGCGGTTTTAAGATATATGGATTGCAATCAAACATACAAAAAAAAAAAAAAAACGCTCAGTGCAATTAATTATTACCATTCATTTGAGTGGCAAAAATTAAAAAGATGGACCATACCAAGTGTTGGAGGAAATGCAGAAGAACAAAATTTTTGGTACTTTGAAAAGTTTTTAAAAATTAAATGACTTGATAGAGACTCAACAATAAACAAAGAGAGTAAAAAGAAAATAGGAAATAAAGAGGGGATAGATATTATCATAGACCTTAAAGACATTTAAAGAATAAAGCAAGCTCTTCCCTTTTGCAGCCATTGCTGAAAAACCAGTGGCCAAAATGATGTTTAATCCCTTTGTCACTTCTGACAGCACGAACTGTAAAAGATATTTAAGTCTTCCCAATATCACAGGAAGATTGTCTTCCTCTCTTTCTGAAGAGCTGAGATAGAAGTACAATGTTGGATCTATGCCCATCCAAAAGGAAGATGAAGTATAGGTTGTATGAGGACACTACAAATCAGCAAACTGGTAGAGTACCCCGGGTTTATAGGAAAAAATACATCTTCTACATTGAACAAGCACAGGAGAGACGGCAGTTGGCACAACTGCCCGCGTGAGCGTTCACCCTGGCAAGGTGGTTATCACTAGACTAAAACTGGACAAAAACCACAAAATGTTCCTTGAACATAAAGCCAAATCTTGCAAAGTAAGAAAGGAAAAGGGCAAATATAAGGAAGAAACAATTGAGAAGATGCAGGAATAAAGTAATCTTATATATGACTTTAAATACAAAACGTAAAAAATGAAAAAAAAAGGATAAAGTGAAAAATATTATAAACACCTTTTTGCAAATAAGTTCAATAACCTGAATAGGATAGATAATTCCCAGTAAACACCCAAAATTAAAGAAATAGAACGTCTGAAGAGACAGATTTTTTTTAAAGTCATAAATTATTCCCACAAAGAAAATATCAGGCCCAGATGGTTAAAACTATATCAGATTTTTAAGAAATGGAATAGATTTTCCGAAAATAGATGAGGGAGGGACAAAGTTTATTATAAGGAATATATTTGTGTCCTTTTTATGTACAGAGAATTAAGAATAAACATCTGAAGTGATGAAAATGTTTCTCCTTAATTTTTTTTTCATGGTTTCAGAAGTATGTGTTTTTCTAATATTCTAAGACACATTTTGAAGCATCAACTGTGACCTACATTTTACTTTGGCATGTATTTTGTGCTTACCATTAGGTTAAGGAAGTGTTGAGAGATGTACATCTGATAGTTGCCCTTTGATAAGTATGGGCAGAATGTATGCTGTGAAAAGGAAAAGGAACTAATAATTGGCTATAATGAAATCTTTCATTCTATTATTGGTGGTTGTTAGACTAGTTATCATGAGAGGTTTAACATTTTCTAGAAGGCTGAAGCAGCCCATAGGTATCTCTTCAATGAAGTCTTATAGCAAATAACTAAATTAACTTCATTCAAAGTATATTCATTCAACAACTTTTGTATGACCAATTCTTATTGGGAACTGAAGATATCAAAAAAAAGAAAAAAACGTAGATTCATCTCCTACTCCCAGTATCACATATGTTGTTTAAAAGAGGACTTAAATAAATAAATAAATAAATAAATAAATAAATAAATAAATAAATAAAAGAGGGCTAAGAGATGCTTTAAAAATTTCAATAAATACTATAGCATGCAACTACATGGAAAAAGCAAGCCACCTCATCTGGAAAAAATCAAGTCAATATTCAAGTCATGAGCTAATCCTGATGAAAACACAATTGATTAATGATTTTGACTTTTAATAATTGTTCTAAAATATTTTTGACAGTTGAAAAAATATTGAGTACCTCTCATAAACATCTTGCATAACTTTACTTAGAAAGCATTGTTAATTTCTCATGATATTAATGATCTCTGTTATCAATGTTTTTAATGACAGAATAGTAACAAAAATGAGGAGTAACTTAGTTCTTTCTTTTTAGCTTAATATTCTGATTGTTTTCAATTTTCCACTATTAGAAATGATACTATAATGTATAGGTTATGTATAAATTCTTCTGTACTTCCCATTTCCTTGTGATTATATTCCAGAATAGGATTAGAAATATTACCAAAATTTAAAATTAGCAGTATAAAGGGTATAACACATTTGGAGGTTCTATGAATTTTGTTAAAATGATTTTTTTTCCTAGTAACTTAACCAATTTATAATCCCATCATCGAGTTAGTTGCATTCTTACCAACATTAAGAATTTTTACTTAAAGGATGCCCGGGTGGTTCAGCAGTTAAGCGTCTGCCTTTCAGCTCAGGGTGTGATCCTGGAGTCCTGGGATCAAGTCCCACATTGGGCTGCCTGCATGGAGCCTGCTTGTCCCTCTGCCTGTGTCTCTGCCTCTCTCTCGCTGTCTCTCATGAATAAAAAAATAAAAATATTTTAAAAAAGAGAATTTTCACTTAAAATAATATCATATGGTTTATAGAATCTAAAAATACATACAATAAAGGCAAAATAGAATATTAATAATAAGGTAAAATTTTATTACATTAATGTGTTAACCTATCAGCAACGGAGACATTACTTTAAATTTAGACCATGGAAGCTTCTGTGGAAAAGTTGAAACTTGGTAAGACTTAACAATCTCATAGGATTTTCACTGTAAAACATTAAAGAGTGAGAATATATGATTTAAAAAAGCAGTAATTTTTAACATACTGATTAATATATAGCAAATTTTTAGAGGTATTTGAATGTAAAGGTTAATGGCACAGATTCTGGACAGAAATGCTTTCTTCAAATCCAACAGTCAGTTGAGTATCTCTTGATTTGGGCTCAGGTCATGGTCTCAGAGTTGGGTGGATCAAGCCCCGAGTTGGGCTCTACACTCAGCGTGGAGTCTGCTTGTATTTTCTTTCCCTCTCCCTCTGCTCCCCTCCTTCACCCACACAGTGCTCTCTCTCTCTCTCTCTCTCTCTCTATCCTTCCCTAAAACAATAAACTTTAAAATGTTAAAGTTTGGGGTGCCTGGGTGGCTCAGTCAGCTAAGCATCCAACTCTTGACTTCAGGTCAGGTCATGATCTCAAGGTCATGATATCAGGATGGTAAGACTGGGCCTTGAGTCCCACTCTTCACTTAGTGGGGAGTTTGCTGGAAATTCTCTTACTCCCTTTGTCCATTACTCCTCCCATGCCCACATGTGAGCTCTCTCTCTCGCTCTCTCTCTCTCTCAAATAAATAAATAAATCCTTAGAACTAGAATAAAATGTAAAAGTGTAGGGGGTGCCTGGCTGGTCAGGTGGTAGAGCATTTGCCTCTTGATCACAGGGTTGTGAATTCAAGCCCCATGTTTGGCAGAGAGATTACTTAAAGAGGAAAAAAAAAACTTTAAAATGTCAAAGCTCAAACACCTTAATGAATGCTATTGATTCTGAGATGTTATTGCTGAAAACTTCTCCAAATTCTATACCTATCTGTAAAAAAGCACTTAACAATCACTTTGATGTTCTTCAGGCATGCTCTTTTTTTTTTCTCTCTTAAAACAGATCTTTTGGGCAGCCCATGTGGTTCAGCAGTTTAGTGCAACCTTCAGCCCAGGGCATGATCCTGGAGACCCAGGATCGAGTCCCAGGTCAGGCTCTCTGCATGAAGCCTGCTTCTACCTCTGCCTGTGTCTCTGCCTCTCTCTCTCTCTCTGTCTCTCATGGATAAATAAATAAAATATATATTAAAAAAAGCTAAAAGGTCTTTCATAAAGGAGAAAAACTAAAATTACATCCCCACAAGAGTATAATGAGATAACTGAACATTCCTGAACACTCCCACCAGGGTGGTATCAGAGAAAGCACAGAGTCTAGTCTTTGACCATCACTTAGAGATTACAAGTACAACCCTAGTGTGGTATCACTAGAGAATACACACGAAGCCAGAAAGCCAATTCCTGCCAAATGGCAATGAAAAGATCTATTGCCTTAAGTATAGCAGTGAATCTAGACATCTATGTCTACCTGGAAATATCAAAATAATTTCAGCTTCCTCCAGGTAAACTTGTGTCAAATAGCTAGCTAATACAAAAAGTTTAGAGAAGACCCGGTCTTCTGATACCCAAAATGTGCTGGTTTCAGTGAGAAATAACCTGTTATATCAAGAAACAAGATCTCAAAATGAATGCAAAAGATAATCAATAGATGCCATCATCAAGATGACAATAATGGCAGAATTATGTGACCATTATTTTAAACCAGTCACAACGAAAGTGCTTCAATGAGTAATTATGAACATCTTTGAAACAAATATAAAAATAGAAAACTTCAGCAAAAAATAAAAGGAAGTAATCAATAAGCAGGAATACAGAAAAATAGAAATTAACCAATGTGAGCAAAAGAGAAAAATGAATTTTAAAAAACAGACTAGAATCCCATGCAATTACAGCAACAACAAAAAATAACATTCATCCCATTAGAGAAAAAGATGGTGGGGATAAAAATAAATGAATGTATTTGAGGAAATAATGGTTAAGAACTTCCCATTTTGACAAAAGACATAAAGCTATAGATTCAAGAAGCTATACAGGTTGATTACATTGGACTGCTTCCATCACAGAAGGGGCAGCATTTTGTTCTAACTGAACATTTTTTCCCTGCATACAATGCTTCTACAAAACCTACTATCTGTGGATTTGCAGAATTCCTTATCCATTATTATGGTATTCCACTCAACATTGCTTCTGATCAGGAAACTGTTCAGAGAAAATGAACTGCAGCAAGGGGCCAATGCTCATGAAACTGGTTGGTCTTATGATGTTCCCCACCATCCTGAAGCAGCTGACTCCATAGAAGTGTGGAATGGCCTCTTCGGGGTTCAATATAGTACCAGATAGATGGCAACATCTTGCAAGGCTGGGGCAAGGTTCTCCAGGAGCTGGTAAATGTTCCGAATAAGCTTCTGATATACAGCGCTGTTTCTCCAATATTCAAGATTCATAGGAGAAAAGGAGTAGAAATGGGAGTGGCATTACTTGTCTTATGCTAGGAAGGCCCTAGGAAAAATCTTTCTTTCTGTTTTCATGTCTTATACTCTGCTAGCCTAGACACCTCAGTTTCAAATGGAAGCCTATTTATAGTAGGAGACATAGTGATTCTATTGAACTGGAAGGTACGACTGCTACCTGGTCACTTTGGGTTCCTTATAACTCTGAATCAACAAGCAAAGGAGACAGTTACTAATGCTGGCTGGGGTGTGCGACATTGACTAACACTGGAAAAATGAACTGCAACCCCACAGTGGAGGTAACAAAGGACATGCAGAGGTACAGGAGATCCCTTAGGCTCCCCATTAGTATCACTATGTCCTGTGATGAAAGTTAATGGAAAAATAGAGTAATCCAATTTAGGCAGAACTACTTATGTCCCATACCCTTTAAGAATGAAGGTTTAGGTCATGTCACGAGGTAAAGAACCACTACTCTATAGTATATAAATATTTAGTATATATATATTGTTAAATTTATTGTTAAGTATTCAATTTTACTTAGCATCATGACATTAAATGATGTTAATTTTACTTCACAGTTAAATATTGCAAAATTTACTTTAAATACTGTTAAATAGGGATCCCTGGGTGGCGCAGCGGTTTGGCGCCTGCCTTTGGCCCAGGGCGTGATCCTGGAGACCCGGGATCGAATCCCACATCAGGCTCCCGGTGCATGGAGCCTGCTTCTCCCTCCGCCTGTGTCTCTGCCTCTCTCTCTCTCTCTCTCTCTCTCTCTCTCTCTCTCTGTGACTATCATAAATAAATAAAAATTAAAAAATAAAAAATAAAAAAAAATAAATACTGTTAAATATCATTAATTTTACTTCATAACATTTATTAATCCTGTAATCTTACAGGACATCAAGGGAGAGTGAAAAATCACCCAAGGACTTCTCATTCATTTCTGTTGAAAGGCTTAGTGTGTTTTGCTTATACACAGGATTGTTGTATCATGTTAGGTGAAAGTATGACCTTGTTATTGTATTTATTTGGAGATTAGGTATTCTTTAAAGAAATGTATATGGGTGCCAAATTGATAAGAGATAAACTTGGAATAATTAATTTTGTGTGTCAACACGGTTACAACGTAGTACTAAGATATTTAGTCAAACAACAGTCTAAATGTTTGTATGAAGGAAGGTATTTTTAAAATGAGATTAACAAAAAAAAAATAACAAAAAAAATAACAAAAAAAATGAGATTAACATTTAAATAATTAGACTTTGAGTTAAGCAGATTACTCTTCATAATATGAGTGGTTCTCATCCAATCTGGAAAGCCTTAGGAGAAAAAAGCCTGAGGTGCCCCAAGGGAGGGGGAATTCTGCCTTTTGACTGCTTTGGGATTTGAGCTGTAATATCAATTCTTCTCTGGCTCTCCAGCCTACTGGATATGCCATTGTTTTGTTTCTCTGGAAAACCCTGACTAATACATCATACAAGTAGAATCATACAGAATTTATTCATTTATGATTGTCTTATTTCTCTTAGCGTAACTTTTTTAAGGTTTATCCAGTTGTACCATGTACCAAAAATTCTTTCTTTTTAAGGCTGAGTGATATCCCATTGCATGTGTATAACATATTGTATATCTATCCCAACCATCAGTGAATGAAAGCAACTTGGGGTGCTTCCAATTTTTTGGTTAATGTGAATAATGCTGCTCTAAAGATGGGTACATAAATACCTGTCTGAATCTCTAATTTCAATTCCTTTGGGTATACTCAGATATAGAATTGCTGAATCACATGGTATAACTTCAGTTTTAACGTTTTGAGGAATTAATTGCTATATTTTTTTCCCTAGTAATTGCACTACTTTACCTTCCTATCAACAATACACAAAAGTTGCTATTTCTCCACATTCTAGTCAACGCTTACTTTCTGTTTTTTGTTTTGTTTTGTGTTTTAATAATAACCATCCTAATGCATGGTAAGTGGTATCTTTTTGTGCTTTTGATTTGTATTTCCCTAATGATGAGTTATTTTGAGCATCATTTCATATGCTTTTGGCCATTTGTAGTTTTTCTTTTATTTCTTTCTTTCTTTAAAGATTTTATTTATTTACTCATGAGAGACACAGAGACAGAGAGAGAGGCAGGCTTCATGCAGGGAACCCGATGTGGGACTTGATCCCGGGACTCCAGGATCACACCCTGGGCCAAAGGCAGGCGCTAAACCGCTGAGCCACCCAGGGATCCCCTAGTTTTTCTTTTAGAAACATCTATTTAGATGCTTAGCTCATTTTAAAATGGGGATTTGGGTTTGTTTTCTTTTTGTTTTCTTTTTGTTTTCTTTTTTCTTTGTCATCATAAGAGTTCTTTATATTCTAGGCATTAATCTTTATCATATATATTATTCGCAAATTTTTTCTCTTCCATGGGTTGCCTTTTCACTCTGTTGATAATGTACAATTATGCACAAAAGTTTTTACTTTTGACATAGCCCAATTTTTTATTTTTGCTGACTGTGCTTTTGGTGTCATAGCCAAGAAATCATCACCATGTCTAATGTCTTGATGGTATCCTGCATATTTTCTTCTAAGAGTTTTATGGTATTAGTGTTTTCATTTAGGTCTTTGATCCATTTCAAATTAATTTTTGTATATGGTGGGATGCCTGGGTGACTCAGTGGTTGAGCATCTGCCTTCAGCTCAGGGCACGATCCCGGAGTCCTGGGATGGAGTTCCTCATTAGGCTCCTCACAGGAAGCCTGCATCTCCCTCTGCCTATGTCTCTGCCTCACTCTCTGTGTCTCTCATGAATAAATAAAATCTTTTAAAAAAATTGTATATGGTACAACTTTATTCTTTTCAATGTGGATATCTAATTTTCCCAAAATCATTTCTTGAAAAGACTGTTCTTTCCCCACAGAATTATGTTATAAACCTTATCAGAATCATTGGAATATATATGTAAGGAATTATTTCTGGGATCTCCATTCTATTCCATTGGGGGGGTATATCTATCTATCTATCTATCTATCTATCTATCTATCTATCTATCATCTATCTATCTATCTATCATCTATATATCTATCTATCTATCTATCTATCTATCATCTATCATCTATCTATCATTTATCTATCTATATGTCACTAGCTTGTACTATTAATTACTCTAGTTTTGTTGGAGGTTGTGAAATCAGGAAATGTGAGACATCTAACTTTGTTCTTCTTAATTCAAAGTGATTTTAGCTACTTAGGTTCCCTTGACTCTTCAGATGAACTTTAGGATGGTATTTTTCTGCAAAAAAAAATGTAATTGTAATTTTGGTAGTGATTCAACTGAATCATGGATTGCTTTGGGTAGTATTGATATCTTATGGAATTTGAGTCAACCAGTCAATGAACAAGGGATGCCTTTCCACTTGATTGCATCTTCTTTAACTTTTTTCAACAACAATTTGTAATTTCTGTACACAAGTTATTTATTTCCTTGGTTAAATTCATTTAACCAATGAAGTGTTTTATTCTAAATGTTTTATTCTTTTTTGATGCTACTGTAAATGGAATTGCTTTCCTAATGTCATTTTCATATTTTTCATAGTTTGTGTACAGAAATGTAACTGATTATTTATGAGTTGATTTTGTATCCTGTAACTTTACTAAATTTTCTCTAATAGGTGTGTGAGTGAATGTAGCCTTTACAGTTTTCTACATAAATGACCATATCATCTGCATACAGAGATAGTGTGAATTTTTCCCTTTCCAATTTAAATTTTCTTTATTTTTATAGACTAATTTCTCTAGCTAAGGTTTCCCATACTACATTGAATAAAAGTGGCAAAAGCAAGTATCCTTGTCTTGTTGCTGATGTTATAGGATTATAGGAAAATATTTCAACTCTTCACCATTGAGTAAGATGTTTGCTGAAAATTTATCAAATATGACCTTTATGGTATTGATGTAATTTTCTTCTATTCTTAGTTTGTTCGTTGTTTTTATCCTGGAAGAGTGTTGAATTTTGTCAAATGCTTTCCCAACGTCAATTCAGGTGATGAGGCATTTTTGCTATTGTTTTTCATCATTCTGTTACTGTGTTATACTGACTGATTTTAGTATGCTGAGGCATTCTTCCATTCCAGGAATAAATCCTACTTGGTTTCTAATCTTTTTAATACACTGCAGGGTTCAATTCCTCCAAACCATGCCAAGCCATCATGGATAATGGTTTAGTTAAGTCTGAGTAGAAATCTCACAACATTTACTACCATTTTAAATGGCTTTCTCTTGGTTGGGCATTTTTTGTTGTTGTTGCTGTAGGTCTTTGACACACTTCTAGAACTTGTACAGTTATTTCTACTAGTCTCAAGTTGTTTGTTTAATGCTTTGGTGGGAGAATAAGGCCTGAAGCTTCCTAGTTTATGATCTTGCTGGTGTTTCCCAAATCTGTTAAATCTTTAAAAATGGTATTAATATATGCTAGCAGTTAACATATACACATTGCAATAAAAAATCCAGTATCATTTACAACCACATAAAAAATGAAATACTTAAATGTAAATCTAATAAACCCTGTTTACAACTTGTACGTGGCAAACTACATGAAGCTCTTGTAAGAAATGAAGGATATAAATAAATGGGGAGACATTCTCTATTCATGGATTGGAACACTCAACATAGTAAAAATGTTGATTCTCTCCAAATTGTTAATGCAGATTTAATACAATTGCTAGGATAATTCCAGCAAGACTTTTTTTTGTACATATGGGCAAGTTTATCATAAAATCTATATGAAAAGGCAAAGAGATAAGTGTAGCAAAATCATTAAAAAAATAAGTACAAAGGAAAAAATCAATCTACTAAATTTCAAAACTTGTTATACAACTACAGTAATCAAGAGTTTGTGGTAACACCATAGAGAAAGAAACATAGATCAATGAAACAGAACAAAGAATTCAGACATATCCCACCAATATTCTTAGTTAATTTTTGACAAAGGTAAAAAAGGCAATTCAATTGCGGAAAGATAGTCTTTTCAATAAATGGGATAACTGGACACCCATAGGTCAAACAACTCAGTCAAGAATCACACCTTATATAAAATTAACCCAAAGTCAATCATAGATTTAAACACAAAATGCAAAATTATTAGAGTATGAGGCTAATAAATAAATAAAGAGAAAACTTTAGAATCTAGAGCCAGGTAACAAGTTCTTAGAATTGAGATCTAAAGTATGATTAATAAAAAGATAAGCCTTATAAATTAAATTGCATTAAAATAAAAAAATGTTTACTATTTGAAATATTCTGGTAATAGAATGAAAGACAATTTACAGAGTGGAAAAATATATTTGAAAATCATATATCCAACAAAATGCTAGGATCTAGAATATATAAGAAACACTTCAAACTCAACAATGAAAAAAAACTAATTAGAAAATTGGCAAAAGATGTGAAAAGACATTTAATTAAAAGAATACGATAGAAAATAAGCACCTGGAAAGATGTGCAACATTATTAACTGTTAGGGAAATGCAAATTAAACCACAATGAAATATCATCCTATGCTTATCAGAATAGCTAAAGTAAAAAATAATGAAAGCACTTAATGCAAGAGAGAATGTGGACAACTGGATCACCCATACATTTCTGGCAGGAATGTAAAATAATATAACCATTCTGGAAAATAGTTTGGCTTTTTTTTTTTTAAACTAAACATGCAACTATCATACAGTCCCACAGTTACACTCCTGGGCATTTATCCCAGGGAAATGAAATTCATGTTTCCATCTAAACCTGTACAAGAATATTTATTGCAGTATTATTCTTAAAAGCCAAAAGCTGGAAGCAACCCAGATGTTCTCCAAGTGGTGAATGGCTAAGCAAACTTTGTTATATCCATAACAGGGAATACCACTCAGAAAAAAATAAGAACAGGCTACTGATACATTTATAAACCTGATGGATCTCCAGAGAATTCTGCTCAATGAAAGAAGCCAATCCCTAAATGCTTCATTTTATATGATTACATTTATATAATATTCTCAATCTGAAAAAAATTTTAGAAATGGAATACTTATTAGTGGTTGCCAGAATTTAAGGAATGGGTGATGGTGTGAGAGAAGACTATGGTTATAAAGAGTGATATAAAAGATCCTTGAGATGATGAAAATATTTTCCATCTTAATTTATCCCAATATTATTACCTGGTTGTGATACTGTACTATAATCTTGCAAGATAATACTATTGGGGAAACAGGTAAAGGTTACAAGGGATTTCTCTATATTATTTTTTAATTGCATGATAACCTATTATCTCAAGACATTATCTCAAACAGTTTAGAGAATGGCTTCATATTACAATATTACAATACAAGTTATCTATTATCTATTAAAAACTATAATAGTAGAAATATTTTTTAAAACATGAAAGTAAGATCAGTTGAGTGTCCTTAACTTACTTGTTTTATATAAGAAGATGAAAAAATAAAATGCCATATGGTTAAAAATCTTAACTTCTTTGTTGTGGAAATGACCTATAATAAAGAACAAAATATCAGAATTTCAAATTAGTTACAAATGTCATTCCTTCATTTGACTACTACAACATGAATATGCTGTTAAATGATATTAAAAGAATCTTGAAATAGGAGATTTTAACAACCAGAGTAAAACCAAACTAAATAAATTTGAAGGTTAATCTATTTTCCCATATTTTAACAATATTTATAAGACATGAAATTATATTTATGTCCATAAAACAATCTTAAATTTAATTTAAAATTTATATTCAGAAACCACTAAAATATGCTTGACATCACTACTCTAAACATATATATATTCCATAAAAGGATATCAGATATTAAATAACAGAAATAATTTTTGTATCTAAGTGGAGGTATCTTTTTAAATCTCTATTTTGTAAATGTCTTCAAAATTCTAGGTATCTTCCAATCTAATATTTTATGAAGTGACATTAAGGGCAGCCCGGGTGGCTCAGCGGTTTAGCACCACCTTCAGCCCAGGGCGTCATCCTGGAGACCTGGGATGGAGTCCCACATCAGGCTTCCTGCATGGAGCTTCTCCCTCTGCCTGTGTCTCTACCTCTTTCTCATTAATAAATAAATAAAGTTATTTTCTGAATCCTAGAGATGATCTTGATGCTATTCGTAACTTAAGGGAGGAGCAGTGAATACTGAAGTTCCTGTTCTCTGGGAATCATCTAAGATAGAAATTTCTAATCTCTTCTTCCTTCCTCTGTAATAAACCATAACTATTCAAAACATCAAGCAAAACCAATTCAAACAAAAAAAAACAAAAACAAAAACAAAAAGCAATTCTAACTACACAGGCTCATACATTGTCCTCCAATTTTCCTTATGCAGCATTTTTTTTCTATTTTCTCTTTCTCTCTCCCTCCCTCCCTCCCTCTCTCTTTCTTTCTCATATTGTTGCTTGTTAAGGTGAGCTTTATTTATTTATTTTTCTTAGTTTTTATTTATTTATTTTAGAGAGAGTGCAAGTTGGGGGAGGAGGAGAGGAAGAGGGAGAGAATCTCAGGGTAACTCTCTGTTGAGCACAGAGCTCCCCAGAACCCGGTGTGGAGTTCAATGCAGGGCCTCCATGTGGGGTTCGATCCCATGTATCTGAAATCATGACCTGAGCCAAAATCGAGAGTTAGAGGCTTAACCAACTGAGACTCCCAGGCGCTCCAAAAAGGCGAGTTTTAAATCCAAAATAACTATGCCCTTATGAGGAGAGACATAAAGACACACAAAACATAAAAACACCAAGGCAAGCAGAGATTAGAATGATGCCTTTATAAACCAAGGAATGCCAGATTTCCAGAATTCATCAGAAGCTGAGGACGACGCACGAAAGTAACCTCCCTTGGAACCTTTAGAAAGGGCATGGCTCCACCAACACTGTAATTTCAGACTTACAGCCTCCTGAAAGCTAAGAGAATAAATTTGCGCTGTTTCAAGGCAGCAATTTGGTATAGCAGCTCTAGGAAAACTAATACACATATTTTCCACATCTTTCAAGTTATTTATTATCTCAAGTCTCTCACAACACACCTTAGCCCCATTATTTTCACATAAATACATATTTTACTATCTGAAATAAAAATTCAGAACTTAACCAAAGAAAGTTAAGTCCTGCTTGGATTGCTTTTGGAGAGGTAGGAAGTAAAAATGGAAACCTTATTTTGTAGATCCAGCTCTTAATATGTCAGGGATGTCCAATTCAGTAATTGCCAAGGAAAAATTATAAGTCAAATAAAAGTGTGCAATACTGTACTATGAAACAAACTTTCAGAAATAACTGCCAACAACATATTATTGTTGAACCTACAGACATTTCAGCTTCTAATATGCTAACAGTACTGTGTTTCCTAGTCTAGAAATGGACCCAGGCTGAAATCTGGACCTACTGAGACTGGAAAGCCAATTCTATTACCTTTGATTCACTCAGTCTTTCAGTAATTTCTCAGGATTGAACAGATCTGGTGATCTGTTACTTGCACTTGGAAATGGACAAACAAGTTGTCATTTCTTTTTTTTCTTTTAAGAATTTATTTATTCATTCATTCATTCATTCATTCATTCATTCATGAGAGACACAGAGAGAGAGAGGCAGAGACACAGGAAGAGCGAGAAGCAGGCTCCATGTAGGGAGCCTGATGTGGGATTTGATCCCGGGTCTCCAGGATCAGGCCCTGGGCTGAAGGCCACACTAAACTGCTGAGCCAACCAGGCTGCCGTCAGTTTTCAAAATAGTGAGAAGAAACAGAAGACTGTCTAGGAATTCCTGAGAGGAGAAAAAGACATACTTCTTAATGGACATAACAAGATCCCCTCTCTGTTCAGGGATTATCAGAAGCACTGGACAAATTTATGGAGACTTGAAGGTCAGAGACAATGGTTTTTCTGACTGGTATGTCCTGGTTTTATGTAACAACGTCACCCGATAAATCTCATTTTTCACTTAGCCTTGTACCTTATTGTTTTTCTAGGTCCATAGAATTCTTTCTAATAACCATCTTAAATCTTCAGGCAAACTATGTAAATCAAATTTAAAAATATAATAAGGTATAATATCTCCCTCAACTGTCTCGTATTCTGAGACTCAGAAACACCAGCCTTATCTTACTTGCAAATTAACATAAAAAATTAAAAATGCCAAATGAGTTCTGAGTTTAGAGTGCTCAATTCTAGCTGTCGATGAAATTCTATAGAAGATGAGAATTCATCTGCTTTTAAGAAGAGGGATGGGCAGATAGAAATTTGCATGAAGAAGTTCATAGGGTAAAACTTTATGTTAGAGAAAAGATCTGTGTGGACACAAGAGGATCCGTGTGGATGAAAAGCTTATGCTTTCTCTATTACACTGGTGATATCCACTCTATTAGTTGATTAACAACTGGTGGCTTCTATATGCTTCACTTTAAGCATAAACAAAATGCAAATATTTAACTAAAATATATTTTTATGAATATGGATCAAGGTTTGCTTTTTTAAGCTTCTAAAATATCAACTTAACCAAGTGTTTAGTTATATAGCTATTCAACAGTTTGTCTTTTTATGGAACAAACATATGCCTTTTTAGAAACACAGAATTCTGTATTGGTACAAATACACTAACCCACTAAAAAACCTATTTTGCCAATAAACTGCAATACTGAAGTTAGCACTTTTTTCTTAGAAAGTATTTATAAACACCTCCTCATTAATATAATGGATAATATTATATATTAATATATGTTAATAAAATATGTATTTAGCTATATAGATATTTGTTTAGATATTTAAGTAAATAGATTTAATTTATATATGGAGGTAAACTAATATGTCATAAAAATCATGTGGTTATCTGGCAACACAAAGTTTATTATCAGGGTTATTGAGAAATCACAGAACCAAAGAACCAATGTTTTAGGAGGCTTAAGCAGCACTCCACGCAGCCACTGAATGTATTAGAGCCTTTAAAGAACTTGAAGGGGACATCCAGTTGGCTGAGCCCAAATCATGCGGCTATTCACAGCTCTATTTGGGTAGGAAAAAGGATAAAGCTTTCCCAAAGAGTATGCCAAGAAAGACAGTCCCCAAATTAGACCTTCAATTAATCAGAAGTGAACGCTTAACAGTCAAAAAGTAACTTTTTTCCAAAAACAATGCTTATAAAATAAACAGAAATGTATGCAACTTAATCAATCGGTTGCTAATTATAAGGCCAATGAGCTATTTAGCACTGTGCTAGTACCCTAGGAGCTGTACCATCGTTATAAAATTTTAGATCTTACCTAAGCAATCCTGCAATTTTATTGACTATAAAAAAAGTGACAGATATCTGCCTATGTGTATCTATCTATAAACTATTCAGCTACCTATCGTTCATCGTTGTCATCTCTATCCATTATCCATATAACAAACAGTATGAATGCTCCAGCCTGACAGATATATACACAATAAGATCTAAATGCACCTGTAGGATTGTTTGAAAAAGTGTCTATTTGCTTAAATTACCAAGATGTCTGTGGATCAAAATATAAATATATCTCTATGGAATATAATCCCTAATATGATTGAACATCTTCTTACCTCCTCAACTTTCAAAACACTCCTCCTTTTCACACTGAACTTTACTCATGCTACCCACAATTTCAGCTCTCAAATAGATAAAGCTCATTTTTTTCTGCCTAAAATACACTTTCTCTTACCCCTGCTATGTCTGGGTCCTTTCTTTAACATTTAAGATTCTCTGCCCATGATCATCGTTGCAGTGCTCTATGTAAAACTAATCTGCTTATTTCCTAGTTAGCTCTTCTTACGACATAACAGTATTTTTTTAAAAGGTTTTATTTATTTATTAATGAGAGACACAGAGAGAGAGACAAAGAGAGGCAGAGGCAGAGGGAGAAGCAGGCTCCATGAAGGGAGCCCAACGTGGGACTCAATCCCGGGTCTCCAGGATCATGCCCTGGGCTGAAGGCAGTGCTAAGCCGCTGAGCCACCCAGGCTGCCCGACAATTAATTTGTTTCTATGCTTATTTATTGTCTGACATTTGATAATGACAAGAGTATTGTAGCTTCTGTAGATTTTGACTGAATGGAATGTGGCACACAACATATTTATAAATTTTTTGTTGACCAGATGAATGAATGATGCTTTACGAGATCATAGGGCTAGATCACTTGTCTAAAACTTAAATATATAATTTTAAAAACTGGCTTTTATTCCAGAAAGAAAGGAGAATTATGGTAGATTTTCTAGAGCTACACAGAGGACAATTATGTTCAATTTATGTTTTGCACAGGTTTAATTTATGTTTTGCACAGGTTTAAAGAGTTTGATATACAGTCCATGCTAATACTGAAAATGAAATTTTTATGTGTTATTTTCCCCATTATTATTATATATTCCCCATCATCATTATTGGTGAGAGCATGTGGAAAAATGAACCATTTTGCTATATGGGGAAGGGATTAATATGGAATCCCTGTGGAATATTTTTGGAGGGTGGTTTGTCATTAGGTTGCCATAGGTAAAGTATAAAAACCTTTAGTTTTAGCAGGGGTAGAAATTTAACTTTCAGTTATATAGTCAAAAGTATGCAAGTAGAAATGTTTAGTTTTACATTAGTCAAATGTTGGTCTCAAAAGTGGAAACAATGGAATAATTTATTAATGAAGTGATGGCTAACGACATTGTTTATAATTGTAGGGTGTATTAGTATGTGACCATTAAAACAATTAGACTAGTATGTTCCAGGATGGGAAGATTGCCAGGCTATGCAGAAAGTTGATAATATACAAAACAACAGGAATATTATGATTTTTTCTGTGAAAAAGAAAAGAAAAAAAATCATATGTGTAGATACTCTGAATGTTTCTGGTAAAGGATTGAGGTAGCCGATACAGAGAAAGGATTTACTTTAATCCATATATCTTCTTGTTCTTATTGGTTGTTATTGTTAGTGTTTGTTGATTATATTTGTACTTAACTATATACAACATTGGAAAAAATTGCTTGAAAAATTGTTAACTCACCTGTGATGTATAGAATTGAAAAGTGGGGATTTGCTAGAATAAACCACCAATTCCACATAAGCCCCAACAATTTTATTTAAAGAAAATGATTCTTAATCATGTTTCTACAAAGGGGTCACTACAGAACGTTTAAATATACAGACTGTGGGACATCTGGGTGGCTCAGCAGTTGAGCATCTGCCTTTCACTCAGGTCATGATCCCGGGGTCCAAGAGCAAGTCCCACATCGGGCTCCTGCAGAGAAGCTGCTTCTCCCTCTGCTTATCTCTCTCTCACTCTCACTCTCTCTCTCACACACATGAATAAATAAATAAAATATTAAAAAAAAACACACAAATGGCTAGTTAGAAGGCAGATATGCTATATAAGCATCTGAGCATATGACCTGAGCATCTGTCGTTTTTTACTGAGCTCTTTAGATTAATTTTAAGAAGGAATTTAAGGACTGGCAGTGAACTTTCATTTAAAATATTTTAATAAGGGGTATTTCAGTTATTCTTATAACTCTGATTCTCAAACGACTGTGGTAGTTTGTTTAATATAGAGAATCAATGCCTAGATCCCATATGTACTGATATAATTTATTTGTTATGGGTCATTGGAATCTCTCTTTTTAATAATTACATAAGTATATGAATTGATTCTTATGCAGAATACAATTTTAGGTATACTGTGTAGCAGAAAGTTAAATCATCAAATTTTTTGCTAATAAAATCAGTACTATGTTTGAGAATAGAATAACAAATTTCATTGTTATAATAACAACTTTCACCTTGGCCCATATATATGGAGAGAGAGAGAGAATGCTAAGGATAACCACAGTATACACAAAAACATGAATGATTGTGATTGTACTAAGGTTGCAGACCAACACATATCAATAACATGGAGAAACAATGGACTGTAGTATACAACAGAGACTAAATCACTGTGCTATCTTTTCTGTAAACCAATTAAAATTCTTGGTTGAAGACCAGAAGTGTGAGTCCCTACAGTATTGAGAATGCACAAGACAGAGAGTGTGCCACAATATGTGTTATACATAGTTTTATTAATATCCCATCACCTAAATTTCCAGAAATCAACAAATTATATTGATGTGTATCTTCATTATAGGTTGAATGACATGGAGATGAGCTGTGATTTCCCGGTTATCAAAATAATTCATTGAAGTTTTAGACTTCCTATCATTTCTTTTTTCTTCTTTATCCATGCAAATATAGATTATAATATCTGTATTTAAGTACTTTGTTAAATATTAACTATTATATATTACAACATAAAATTCTGGTTCATTTTTTTAAAGCAGTCAGTATGAACATTTCACATGTTTACAATATATTAAAACAAACAAACAAGGAAACCTGTTGGGACACCTGGGTGGTTTAGTGGTTGAGCATCTGCCTTCAGCTCAGGGTGTGATCCTGGGGTCAGGGATCGAGTCCCGCATCAGGCTCCCTGCATGGAGCTTGCTTTTTCCTCTGCCTGTGTCTCTGCCTCTCTCTGTGTGTCTTTCCTGAATAAATAAATAAAATCTTAAAAACAAAAACTAGTTTACTATATAGTCAAGAATGTCTGAAAAGCAACATCTAAACAAAGAAAATGTAGGGAAATAGCTCTTTGACGTTGGTCTTGGTAGTGACTTTTTAGATTTGACATGCAAAACAAAGGCAACAAACACAAAATTCAGAAAATAGAACTACATCAAACTGTAAAGTTTCTGTTTAGTTAAAGCAATAATCAACAAAATGAGAAGACAACCTATGGAATAAGAGAAAGTATTTGCAAGCCATATATCCTAGAAGTGGTTAATATACAAAAAATATAAAGAACCCATACAACTCAATAGCAAAAAGACCAACAGCTCAATCACAAAATGTGCAAGGACCTGAATAAACTTTTTTCCAAAAGAGATACATAAATGGGCAAAAAGTATATGAGAAGATGCTGAACATCAGTGAATTATAGGGAAAAGGCAAATCAAAACCACCATGAGATAGCACCTCACACATGTGGTTTTTTTGCTTTTGTTGCCTTTGCCTCTGGTGTCAAATCCAAAAACTCATTGCAAAACTAATGTCAAGGAAGGAGAAGCAGGCTCCCTGCTCAGCAGGGCTTGACCCCAGGACTCTGAGATCATGAACTGAGCTGAAGGAAGATGCTTAACTGACTGAGCCACCCAAGTGCCCCCTATTTTTTCTTATGCTTTAACTCAAAAGATAAATTAATTTTCAAAATTGTCTAGCAAAATTCCTCGTTATTTAGGAATATAAGGAACACAAGTCTGCTAAATATTGTCCTGAATATTTCATGAAGCCAGTATACCTTTCTCAGAAGGTGTGGACAACTATAATCCCAGAGTGTATTGCTAAGCAGTTTTTTCTTTTTCCTTTTACTACCTATTGTGGATTGAATTGTGTCATTCAAAAACATGTTGAAGTCTTAACCCCAATAGCTATGAGTGTGACCTTACTTAGAAAGAGTGTCCTTATAGAGGTAACCAAGTTAAAATGAGCTCATTAGAGTGGACTCTGATCCAGTATTATGACCTTATAAAAGTTGGGGTAAATTTGGGCACAGAGAAATGTATAGAGAGAAGATGATCTGAAGACACAGGAATAATGCTATCTACAAGCCAAGAAACGAGTGAGGCCACCAAAAGCTAGAGGGGAGGCATGAGACAGATTTTCCCCTCACAGTACTCAAAAGGAACCAACATTGTGAACATTTTCTCTTTAGTCTTCTAACTGAGCACTATGAGAAATTTATCTTCTAAGTCTAGAAACTACAACACTACCTACGGGTTTTCTTTTCTTTTCTTTTCTTTTCTTTTCTTTTCTTTTCTTTTTTTCTCAGAATGACACCAGGATTCCTACCCATCTTTTGCCTTGAAAGTATGTAGTATAAAGTACAGTCTCCAAATTCATATTATATGAGAGATACTGATGGAAAGAAAGAAATCAATATTATTTCCTCTTACATGTAAAAGCAGTTTCCATTTAGCAGATGCTTTATCTTTCTTAGGGCATTAGGAGATGAATGCAAAAGAAAATTGGCTGTAAGATTTATAATCATAACATTCTGAATCAGACAATTAATATTTTAATTTGCCTAATGCAGTATGATGATTTATCAGAGAGACTTGGAAGTTGTGGTCATGTCTAAACAATATTCTATTCTCAGAAATGAGATATGATTTGACTTCATTTCTAATGTTCGGCATATGGTAAACTTCATGAAGGGAAAAAAATCTGTTCTTGGATTATGATGAATGACTGATTATTACAAAGCAAAATGTACCCTTAGAACTCCTATACATTTCTGAGCCATTGAATATTGCACAAAAGTGGCTGCCTGTGGATCTTGGAATTGCTCAGTACAAAGGAACATGTTAATTAAGGCAGTCTCGATTCAGCACACAAAAGCATGTAAATTATAACTCAATACAAGATCAATAAAAGGCTATTTTCTTGTTTTATACATAATACCTAAGAAAAATCAAACACATAAGTCTAGTCTTCAATAATTATAAGGTACAAATTCAGCCTACAAATATGAGAATGTTCTGTTGCAATGTGGTCATCTACACGCATACTTCATCCTCTAGGGTCCAACAAAATTTGTACTGACATGCCACAAAGCCAATGTTGATACTGAATATGCACTGATTAAAAGGCAGGATCTAAATGGTGCTTGTATAAGTTACGGTAGTATTTTAGGGACAAAAGGAGAACACTTTGTGGAGACAGTCTCCAACTGGCTTATAAAATTTTTTCCTAAGAATATATTTAGTATCAGCATTTACAAATAGAACGTAAGCTACAAATAATGTGTATTTTTTCTTTCATAAGTCCAAGGTAATATTTCAAACCTTAAGTATTTTCTTGGTACACTTTGAAGTATCATGTAATTAAAAAAAAAAAAAAAAGAAAAGACCCAAGACAAAATTACTAATATGTACCTAGAAATAAAGGAACTGGGTCATTGTCACAAAATAAGCAATTTTATGATTTTACTTGACTCTTATAATTTGATCCTACTCATAGGAATATGTCTATAGGCTGTCTATGTTTGATTATGGTTATATCTTGGATTTAAAAAATAAACAGAGAGTCATTGTTAATGATATGTGCTTCATGGAATGTAAAATTGGAAGTTAAATATATGACAAGCTTAAATTTAGTGATTTTTTTCACTTTTATTGATAATCTCAGAATTGTAAAGGAATTGAATATTTATTTGAAAATCTAGAAGATAGATATATGAAACACATAGCAATTCTTGAGGCATATTGATGAGAAATAATAGTTGAATTTTAGCCAACAGGATATATGTAAAGGAAGGACCACACTTCAGTGACAAAGCCTGTACCACCTTTTGAGTGGTAGTGGGATCAGATTTTCATTAAAATTGAACGGATGTGAGACAAGAGACATTCCACCATTAGATTCCACCATTGGACATCCAGTCTATCATATACAGATTCAAAGTTTCCTTCTTAGACATGGGAGACTGACAGGACAAGGGAGCACTGAAATTTACTAAAAGATTAGGTGAAAATGTTTTCAGTGAAAACAGGAAATAGAAACTAAAGAAGAAGGTACATTGATTGGATCATAATATTGAATGAGAACTGGATTATTGAGGTGAGAGAAAATATGGTGGTGTTAAATAAAATATTTATTCTGACACTGGTTAAAAAGTAAGAAAGAGGGACGCCTGGGTGGCTCAGTGGTTGGGTGCCTGCCGTCGGCTCAGGTCGTCATCCCAGTATCCAGGATTGAGTCCTGCATCAGGCTCCCTGCAAGGAGCCTGCTTCTCCCTCTGCCTATGTCTCTGCCTCTTTCTCTCAGTCTGTGTCTCCCATGAATAAATAAATAAATCTTAAAAAAAAAGTAAGAAAGACTTTATTACAGATTATTATAGTAGGAGTATTATAATGGGAGAAAGACCAGAGTCAACTCCAGATACAGCAAAGATAGCTGGAGATTTATGGACAACTGTAGAGTGAAGTTTCAGTGGATAGAAAATTACTGAAGAGGAAATCATCAAGAGTAGGGGGGACTCTTGCTAGTGCAATTTAACAGGCTTCTTGATGAAGGAAGCCCAAGGTAATGTGGTATCAAGAGTGAAGATAAGGAATTTGACTGAATATTGGGGGTGATCACATATTAAGGATGGATGCATTCTTACCATACTGACTACACACCTGGCACCAAGACTAGGCATAGTTATTAAGCTATTTCTGTCTCACCTATTTTGCCTCAGTTGTCAAGCAGGCTCGACTACTTCCTCTTCTTTGGGGCCTGGACATACATAAGTTTCATTATGAAATTTAAATGTTTAGCATTATTTTAAAGTAACCTATGATAGATAATTATTTCTTCCTCAAACACAAGATTTCATTTATCCTTTGCATATTTTTTAAAATGTTATTTTGAATAGTATAAATAATATTATAAAAAATGTTCCTGTATTATATTACGAAGTAGAATTCATAGAGACAAATTTGTGACCCCAATAAAGCACCTATGTAGGACTCCATGTAATGAATTTTGATTTATATTTAATTTTATTTATCTTAATATAATAAGATACTTATGGTTGACTTTTTCAGTACATTAGCCAGTAAACAATATTTCCTCCCTTTGGAGAGCTTTGATTTTAGAAACCCTGAAAGACCTCCTTCTAGTGCAGTTAATGCCATGAGAAAGAACATATATTGAGAGAGACAGAGAAAGAATATGTAATAACATTGAAGAGGAAGACTATGAGAAGAGAGAGAGACTGCACCTCTGACCAGATCTAATCTTCTGATATACATTTAATTATAATTTATTGAAAATCACTTATGTGAGTCAGAAGTTCAGCTGATAATAAACTTTTGGACTAAACTGCTGAACTTGGACACAGTCTGGTGGAAAACAGGCACTGAGGAAAGAATTTAAATGACTCGGATGTGAGGAATGAGGCATTGTATCAAGTTTTTAAATACTCAAATTACTTCATTGTAGTTCTGTTGCAAAATAGTCAAGAGAGAAAAATGGGACAATTTTTTTAGGGAATCAAGACTGGTCTTTAGTTTCTGGAAGAGGGATTTTAATGACAAAATTTACTAAAACTTTTTTTTTATGTTAATAAAAGTGCTTGGAGAACTAATCACATTTTTAAAGCCCAAGATTCTGCATCATTATTAGATTTCTTCAGAATATGGGCAACCTCTATAGATCAGATTTGCACAGGATTGTCTAAATATTGCTAAGTTTCAATTAATAATAATCAAAAGTAATTACGCAGAAAATATTCATCTTTAAGATAGATATTTCAGATAGTCCAGATTTCTATATTATAAATCATTATTTAAAGTAAACAACAAATCCCCATTTATGAACAAGTTTCCCTAGTTGTCTTGTACATCTCCCATGCTTACTAAATATATCTGACAATGATCAGGATAAAAATGCAATAGAAGCACATATTTAATGGCAGTTGAGAGTACCAATTAAAATACTTCCTAATCATAAGATTGTCAATGGAGAGAATAATTATCTGTCAGTTTCATCTCTTAATAGACAGATATAGTATAATGCAAGGCTATATTTCTTTATAAAAGAGGTTTTTATATCTAATCAGTGTGTCTTAGTTTAGCTTAAAACGTATACTATGCTGTCACAAGCTAATTCAATTCTATGTGAGCCATAGCTATAATCTCAAAATCCTTATCTTTTCTCTTTTTGTGTACTTGATCCAAATAAAGACCTGTTTGCTGTTGTTTTCTGGGGCCTCTTTCCTAATTAGGACCAGTTACAATATTCTTTTTCTTCTGACTGTGAGAGGGTTTTACCGTAAGTACCAATACAAATAAATAAAATGATGACTTCGATAAGCCTTATTAATGGTACAAAAAAAAAGAAAAAAAAGAAAAAGGTAGTTCTTCAGGTTCCTGCAAGCCTTGAATCCTTTATAAATTTCAATAATCATAAATATTATGTTTAATATAGTTCATCACCCCAAAATGCACCTGGTGTTTAATTTCCAAATTTAGGGCAGCCCTGGTGGTGCAGCACTTTAGTGCCACCTGCAGCCGGGCGTGTGATCCTGGAGACCCAGGATCGAGTCCCACATCGGGCTCCCTACATAGAGCCTGCTTCTCCCTCTGCCTGTGTCTCTGCCTCTTTCTATCTCTCTGTGTGTCTCTCATGAATAAATAAATAAAATCTTTTAAAAAAAGTAAATACAAATTCTACTCATTACTCAACTTTCACTAACACCTAAAACTCTATAGTGATGTTTACGTTTTAAAGAGGATTCTCAGGGCACCTGCGTGGTGCACTCAATTAAGTGCATGGCTCTTGGTTTCAGCTCAGGTAATGACTTCAGGGCCATGAGATCAAACTCCGTGAGAGGCTCTTTGCTTAGCACAGAGTCTGCTGAAGATTCTCTCTCCCTCTCTCTCTGTTCCTCCTCCACTCTCACATAAATAAATCTAAAGTGTTGTAAAAAAAATCATTAAAAAATTAAGAGAATTTTTAATTACTTTATTCAAAATCCCTGTTGGGATAGACTCTGTTTACCAACATAATGAGAAGTTCTCCATAAACAAAAGTGTAACTCTTAAGTTTTCTTTTGTTGACGGTCAACAGGTCACTCTGTGACCCTTTGGGGGTTGAAATAATGAATATAGTAGCTTTTAAAATTGACCAGACAATGAATTGTATACCTTCAAAATTAAAATATTAGGCCCAAGAATTGGTATTTAGACAGCAGATGGGTATTAAGGAGAGGACTTATTGTAATGAGCACTGGGTGTTGTAAGTTCAAGTGTACATCTGAAACCAATATTACACTGTTGTTAACTGGCTGGAATGTGAATAGAACAACAACAACAACAACATAAACCCAAAACAAAATAAATAAAGTGATTGGAATCCCATGATCTGGCTCTGTCTTACTTTACACATGATCAGAAAGGTTTAAGTGAATTACCCAAGCTACACATTCAGGTAGTTATAATTCTGAAATTAGAACCTGGGGCTTCTGACTTCTCTTGAGCTGTAACTTCAATAGGTCCATCATTTAGATAAAATCTATCTTCCAGGGAAGCCCAGGTGGCTCAGTGGTTTAGCACCACCTTCGGCCCAAGGCGTGATCCTGGAGACCTGGGATCGAGTCCCATGTCAGGCTCCCTGATTGGAGCCTGCTACTGCCTCTGCCTGTGTCTCTGCCTCTCTCTGTGTGTCTCTCAGGAATGAATGAATAAATAAAAATCTGTCTTCCACTTAGATCCCATCACTCACAGATAATTTGTATATATTGTTCTCTATTAATCTTTTGAAATCACTTCCATTTCAAGGTGTCTGCGTAAGCAGGGAGGGATTAAAAATATCAGACTAGAGAAGCCCTGGAAGCCCACATACTGGAGGAAATGCCAGTTCTTAGGAGAGAAACTTAAGGCCCACTCATCTACATTCTGAGATGAAGCCCTGGCCTAAAATGTTCCTGACATCTAGGTCTAATTCAATCTTGCAGATACACTAGAACCATTGATACAAGCAATGAAAACTAGAACTATGGGCATCCCAACAACAAATTTCACCCACTTTATATTCTTTTCCCTTGATCTCAATATACTACCTTCCTTGCTCTTTTTCCTGCTACCCTTTCTCTAAAATGCAGAAGAAAGTCATTATTATTTATACCTCATTCAGGCTTATCTCTATTCTACAAGTACAGAGATGGAAAACATGAGCCTAAGCCTACTCTTCTTGGCATCTTCCAAAAAAAAGCATTTTGTTGTATATATATTCTAATACACAGAATAAAATGCTTTAATCATCTTTAACTCCTTATGTTTCCATTTTCAACTCCTGAAGTCAATTAATTATTGTCTCTTATTGTTATCGTGTAGGTCCTTAGGTCCTTTTTTCTTTTTGATTTCTACATCGGTCTTTTCTCTGCCCCCACTTCTCTCTATTTTTTTCTTCTATTTGATATAATGAAAAATCCACCTTTAGAACTTCCCGATGAAGTTTAAAACAGTGTCAGGCAATGACTCTGAGAATAAGTAGGCTTAGTGTGCAGCTGAGCAGGAAGCATCATGACAATTAGGACCAGATATGGAAAACAAAGATAAAATATAAGGTAATTCAACATCCAACTGAAAATTGAATGAGTGCGTTGCCATCAAATTAGACCATTATCTACCTGGGAATAAAGTGTATAAGCTCCTCTTCCACATTTGCATTCTTGAAATAAAATAAAAACAAAATGCACGTTTTTACAATATACATAAGAAGTAATAGAAAAATTCACACATGAATACTTATGGCTAGGAATTAGCTAAGGGGTCTCATCGTATTGCATCATTAAAAACTAACAAGTAAACTCTGGAGTTGGTATTGCCTGCAAACACAATTTAGCACCAATGGCAGTGTCCTGAGTACCTGAACCAGCTGATCTCAGAAGCAAGGATTTTTCCCAGGCTCAGTCCTCTCAGACAGCATAGAAATATTGATCTGTTCTGAAGTTTCCTGGAATATCCAACCCTACTTCCAAATTCCCAGAAATTCTACACTTCCATTATCTTGTTTGATAAAGCCAGCCAGACTGGTGACCGCTGCCAGGTCCTTCAGTTTCCAGTTCTTACCAGAAGTATTCTCCTAACACAGAGCTGTCATTTCACTCTCTTGATGTCAATCAACATCATTGATGGTTAGACAGTGAACACCAAACAAATACATGAGGATTCCATATGAGATACCGACACTACTGCCAGCTTCACCTCTGGGCACACATGCTATGTTCTATTGCCAGATTTAAGAACTTGATGGTCTTTTGGGGGTTTGTGTTCGGGACTTTTCAATAGCTACTCTCTATGTTCTCGAGTTAGTTAATTTTAACACATTATTTTAGTACGTACTTAAAATGTCACATTCTATGTAAAGCATTCCTTCCCTCAGAGAAATTGAAACTCTACATCCTTTGATCATTTCTATTCTAGAACTATCACATTTAAATTTAATAATTTCCTTATTACACATGAGACCAGTGGTTGGTGGATAAATTTTGTACATTAGCCCCTATATGACCCTCTGTTTTTGTAAGCAGTTTTTATATTACCATTGTGGTACTCATTTGTTTCCATATTGTCTATGGATGCTTTTATGCAACAGTGGCAATGCTGAGGAGTTGCCACAGAACCTGCGATATATAATACAATCCTGAAATATTCATTATCTGACCCTGTTCAGGAAAAGCTTGCTGAGCTCTGCACCAGAGTTGGACATTCTGAAATAAGATATACTGTGCCATATTCATCTTTCCATATCCATAAGCTCACAAACTACTTGAGTAGGGGTTAAAAATTCTTGTTAAGTGAATGGATTTCTCTTGACCTTCTTTCATATTTCTTAGAATTTTATTTATGCTTCTCTCATTTACAGAAGACATTGTCATAAAGAAATCGAAAGATTTTAGTGCTCTAATATATAGCCAGCACTAATTATATGTACATTAAATATGCAGAAAGAATGAATTTGATTAAACTTTCAAATCTAAGCAACATGTTATTGGACACTAATTGGCAGATGAAAAATACTTTAAGGGATAGTTGATGCAAGGATGTAGGATGGCCAAGATGAAGTGAGAGAAATTAAGCTGCTAACTTCATAAACACTGGAAGACATTCGTAAATTTTAACAAAGTAGACAAATTAAAATAGTAGCATTTGTGACTTCCTTTTTATATTTCATCTTTTTAATATTTTATTATTATAATAGGTTCTTTAGAAGTATTAATAATTATAATTCATTAATAAAAATAACTCATTACTAACTTTGAAATATAGTGGTGAAGATCAGATTATGTATCTTAATGTACACATATTAGCCTGGCATTCAGTAGATATTATTGTCACCCTCTGCAAAAGTTAATCAAACTAAGGACAACTAAACCAGGCATTTCCATCCTTGACCATGTCCCTGGCATGTGTTATGAAGATACATCCTGTGATCTATGCATAGGAATTACATTTCAAAAAGCTAGACTTCAAGAAATTTCATTTTTTTCTCCAAGCTAGAATCCGTCATATGTTTAACTCTAATTCAGAGAAAAACATTTCAAACCTTATCTTTATTTTTTCACATACCACTAGAAAAAAAAGAGAGAAAGAGAGAGAGAGAGAGAGAGAGAGACCCTTTTGATGTTTTTCCCCAGGTTTGCAGACATTCTATCTGACAGTGAAAGTGATCTAAGGTTGTGTGGCTCAAAAGCCAAGGTAGTTTCCAAAGTGCTTTCCCCACTGGGCACACACGAAATATGCCCTTTGATTATAACCTTCAGCCTTTTTTTCAAGACTAGTTTCTGTTCATAACTCTTTGGGGCTTAGAGTCAACTCAGGTTTGTTTTTAAGCAAAGAATATTTCTTAAAGCTGCATGCAAGGTTGATAGGCCAGCGGTTTCGATTTCAGTTTTCCAACTATGCCACATTGTTTGCATCTGTGTTTCAGCAAAGCCTTAAAAGCATTTCTTTTCCTGTGGCTGTTTGCAATTACCTCTGCTGGCCATACATCTATACATACTAGTAGGAGAGCATTCTCTTCGGTATTTAATAGAGCTGCAATTAGAATTAATGTTAGACTCTTACTCAGTTAAAATCCCAGAAGAAAATAATTTAATGGTAAAGTCATAATTGTATCCTATTTTAACTAGAGAAATTAAAAATTTGTTGCTAATCCACTTCGAGTTGGTAACTGAAAAATAGAATGTACTATTCCATTAAAAAAGACAGAAAAATAATAGCAACCTCAACCAAGACCTAATCCAAATCAGTTTAATGAATGTCAGAAATGTATATATATATATATATATATATATATATATATATATATATATATATATATTTATATTTATATTTATATTTATATTTATATTTATATTTATATTTATAAAAGCTATATATATTTTTTAGAACTTAGAATAATTTGGGGGTTTTTTTGGTAAAATAACTCATGTTAAGCATCTATGGACTTCACATGCACAGACAATGCTACTGGCTCATCATTATGAATGTTTAAGATGCTGTTATTCCAAATGTCTAGTATATTTGTTCTGGGTTATCACCATATGATTTGGTCTTCTTGTCCATGACCCATGGTAAAACTAATTATATCTATTAACAAAAAAGAGAGACCAAAGGGAAAAAATTTCAGGGTATGTAATAAAGTTAAAGATCTACTCCTTCTACCAAATATACTGAAATTAAAGTATTATGGTTTTAATTCTATTAGCCATGTTCCAAAAGGCAAACTACAGCCAGAGACCCATGTGCCTCCTTTTGTAAATAAAGTTCTATTGGAACACAGCCACATCCACTCATTTACATTTGTCTGTGGCTGCTTTCCACCTACAACAGCAGTGTTGAGTAGCTTTGACAGAAACTATAAGGCCAAGAAGCCTAAATATTTACTAAAAGCCCTTAAGAAGTTTTCTGACTGATTCTCCAGAATATTAGAATCTGAAACGGTGGTCTCAAGTCAGTTCTACTGTCTTTGAATACCAAGAGCACTGGAAATAAAGATAATCCAGATATTAATTCCAGGGGCTATAAATTTACCACTGACATAAAATGTTTTGCATGACATTAGGCCAACATGTTTTCTGACCTTCAGACCAGAGCACTCAACTGCTCACTGGCCACTTCAACTTGGACATAACAAGTTACCAAATTCTTTTACTTCTCTCAGACATTAGTCTTATCCATCCTGTAATAGATACTCCAAATTGCTTCCAGGGAATGCTTTAAAAGACAAAATTGACCATGTATATATTTGAAATTCGTAAAATCTGTGAGCACCATTTAATATTCTTTAAGATAAAATCAAGCTACTTACAAAGGCTTAAGATCCATGAGATGGATCAAATCTTGGGTCCAACTAATTGATAAACTGGTTATGTGAAATTCGTCTCTTGGCTCATGGACTTTAAGTAGTTGCCCATTCAACATTGGCTTTGCCAATGTTCACTCATCCAAAGCACCGACTGAGATATTAGCCTACCAATAAAACGACCTTAATTTACCTTGACCCATAGGTTAGGTACCACATGTGTACCTCAGAAAGATCCTGCTAGCCTTATCGTGACAGTATGACTTTAGACCGTAATTGTTTTTCTTTATTTTTCTCCAAGTTATTTAAAGGATAAGCTTCTTGAGGATACGGCCTTAATTGATTTTGGTTTCCATTTTCTAAGTGCTTAAAACAAATAAAATACTTACTGAGTATTAAATGAACAGACTACTGAGTCTTTGGTGAGACTCAAGAGCCTAGTAGAAAATAATTCTAGGGACACCTGGAACCACCTCAACCACCTCAGTTGGTTAAGCATCAGGGTCCTGGGATCAAGCCCTACACTCTCCCTTTCCTTCTCCCTGTGCTCTGCCTGCTTGTGAGCTCTCTCTCTCACTCTTTCTGTCAAATAAATAAATACAATCTTGAAAAGAATTCTAGAAAGAATTCTAGAAGAACGAGAAAAGGCTATTTGTGTGATACTAATGCTAATTAACAAAAGACTGCACCTTCATTCTTTCTTCTACAACAAGAACTCTAAGTAGTTTGAACAATTTTTGAAAAAAAAAAAAACAATAAAGAACACTGACCAACTTGAAAAAAATCCTAACTTCTTCATATTGTCAGCAATCAATAATTTAACTACATAAGATATTGTGTTACCACAATATTCCTACTCTGTATAAGAAGGGCAACTGGCAACTTAACTGCTTCTTTAAAAGTTTATGAACTGAAAAAATATTTTATCCTATTTGCAAATATTAATATGGTTACTATAAACCTCTACTTTTACAACTTAGATGGCATAATTACCATTTACACATTCAAATTAGCTTATCTACATTTTACAGATGAGGAAACACACATACACAAGTAGATTAAACCATTTCAAGGCCATAAGGTAAATAATAAAATTTTATTGTATTTTATTTTATTTTATTTATTTGTTTTTTTTAATAATAAAATTTTAAATGCATAAATTCCCATCTCATTTCCATGGCTAATGCTTAAAATTAGGATTTTAGTTATATTTTATTTGCAAAGTTTTCAACAGTAAGGTAAGAACTATTATTATAACAATAGACCAAATAACTCCTTGGGAGTCCTTTATTATTGCAAAATATCATGTAAGAAATATGTACATCAAAGCAGAAAAATCATGAAAACTATTTTTTTTTAGTCTAACTAGTCACATTCGTAGCAGACTGGGAATAATACAATTTTCTAATTCTAACAGCCTAGCAGATTGCAACAAAAGACTATACCTCCAAAAATAGATTTAATTTTTGCTGTCTGATCCTTATCTTTCACCATATATGGTGAATTCTCTATCTTACTCATCTAATACTTCCAATCACTTTTTTAGCTTTTCCACAAAATGTCTAGCCCCGTAAGTCATAACCTCTTTGAACAAAAAAATCTCACCTTTGGAAATAAAACCAGTAACAATAGATCACAGTGGCAAGAACATTATTTATATCTTAATAAGGAAACATCGAAAGTGGATTTTCCAGAATCCCTGGGTGGCGCAGCGGTTTGGCACCTGCCTTTGGCCCAGGGCGCGATCCTGGAGACCCGGGATCGAATCCCATATCAGGCTCCCGGTGCATGGAGCCTGCTTCTCCCTCCACCTGTGTCTCTGCCTCTCTCTCTCTCTGTGACTATCATAAATAAATAAAAATTTAAAAAACAATAAAGTGGATTTTCCTTTAACTCTTAGAAATCCTGTCATTCTATACCAAATACACTGAGAATAAAGGAAAATTCAGACTGGGAATAAATAATTTTAATGAAAAATTAGAACATCCTCTTTAATATTTGGCCCTTTTGCTTATAGCCCCCAAGAGTTGTGGGTATCAGGTGCATATTTCTTGTGATAAAGTTCCTCAAAGGAAAGCCATGTAAAAGGCATTTCTTAGAAATTCTGTTAAACAATCCTGCACAAAGACACTTTCAACTTTACTATGTTCACTAGCTTAGTTGTTAGAAAACCAAAGTTGTAAAGAAATAAAAAGCAAAGACCCAAAATGGGAAGTATGTACTCCAGCAAATTATTCTCTAAATAACCTGTAGTTCTAGAATAACAGAATTTTTAAAAAAGATTTGAAAATTGGTCAGCCTACGCTTCTTTTGAATGAATCTGTGTGCTTTTACAACGTGTTTGTTTCTGATTTTAGTGGGCAATAAACTGAAACTGATTCTAATTCTGATCTTTGTGACAGTGACTTTAACAAGATCAAGAGTCCAGAAATTCCTCTTTGCTGTCACTCACTGACAGAAATGTACATAATAGTGCACAGCAGGAGGTACGACCTTGAAAACCACCAAGGAACATAATAGTAAGGTACCATGGAAGTAAAGGAGAAGTATCCAGGGGATAGAACACACAAATAGCAGAGACAGGGGAAAGGAGGCAAAGAACATGGACAGAAAAGATATTATTGATATAGACCATAATTAGGGCAGAAGATCATCGAAATTATTTATAAGTGAAATTAGATGACTATACATGTCAGATTCAGCAAAGCATTCTAAGGAAAAAGAATTTATGATCTCAACAACAGTATATAGTTGTAATGAAGAATGACATTTAAAAAACATTGCTTTATCTAACAAATACTTCTTAATCAAAAATGTCACCTCAACTTTTCTTGGCTGGATTACAGTACTGGGAAAATATTTAGCAGGGTTTTTTTAAAGCTTTTTGAAAACATATTTTATTTTATTTATTCATGAAACACAGAGAGGCAGAGACATAGGCAGAGGGAGAAGCAGTCTAGCGAGGAGAGCCTGACGCGGGACTTGATCCTGGGACCCTGGGATCACTATCTGAGCCAAAGGCAGACACTCAAACACTGAGCCACCCAGGTTCCCCAATATTTAGCAGTTTTGATTTAATTCTTCCTGCAGATGTTAATCAAACATTTAAAGGCACTTTTCAAATTGGGGTATTTGTGGCAGAGCAGGTGCTATAAACAAAGTTTGGGTCCTTCTAAAATATATCTGTTGAAATCTAATTCCCATGATGATAGTATTTGCAGGTGGGGCTATGAGAGGTGAGTAGACCATCAAGGTAGGGGCCTCAGGAATGACATTAGTGCCTTTTTAAAAGACACCCCAAAGAGATTTCTGACCCCTTCCGCCATGTGAGGTTACAGTGAGAAAGCCGTCTATGAATCAGAAAGCAGGTCTATACCTACCGGACACTGAATCTTGGATTTCCCTCTCCAGAACTCTGAAAAATAAATTTGTGCTGGAGGAGGGGCAAGACGGTTGAAGAGGAGGGTCCCCAAGTCACCTGTCCCCAACAAATTACCTAGATAACCTTCAAATCATCCTGAAAATCTACGAATTCGGCCTAAGATTTAAAGAGAGACCAGCTGGAACGCTACAGTGAGAAGAGTTCACACTTCTATCAAGGTAGGAAGACCGGGAAAAAGAAATAAAGAAACAAAAGGCCTCCAAGGGGGAGGGGCCTGCGAGGAATTAGAGCAGGACCCCGGAGGGCGGGGATGCCCTCGGGCTGCTGGGAAACTAACAGGCACCTGCGCCCCTGAGAGTGCGCCGAGCTCCCTAAGGGCTACAGCACGCACGGCGGGACCCGGGACCCGGAGTGGCTTGGAGGGGCTCGGGCGGCGGCTCCCCGGAGGGGGCTGTGGGCGGGAGTGAATCCAACAGCGCAGGCCCCGGAGCACAGGGCCCGGGACACAGACCAGGATCCAGCCTCCCCCGGGACAGGCAGAGGCCGGGAGGGCCCAGGACAGCGAGGACTCTCCTGCCCGGAGCTGAGCAGGTCAGCGGCCCCGCCCCGGAGCCCCAGGCCCTGCAGACGGAGAACCCCGGAGTTACTGCGGGTGCTGACTCCAGGGCTGCAGAGCTGGCCCCGCCACTGCGGCTGTTCCCCCTGGGGCCTCACCGGGTGAACACCCCCCACTGAGCCCTGCACCAGGCAGGGGCAGAGCAGCTCCCCCAAGTGCTAACACCTGAAAATCAGCACAGCAGGACCCTCCCCCAGAAGACCAGCAAGACGGACCAGTTCCAGGGGAGGTCAAGGGACTCAAAGTATACAGAATCAGAAGACAATCCCCGTGTTTTTTTGTTTTTGTTTTGGTTTGTGTTTTTTTTTTTTTCTCCTTGATTTCTGATTGCTTCCCCCACCCCACCCCCCCTTTGTTTCTCTCCTTTCTTTTTCTTTCTTTTTCTTCTTCCCCCCCCCCTTTTGTTCTTCTTTCTCTTTTTTCTTTTTCTCTTTTCTTTCCTTCTCTCTTTTTTTCTCCTTTTCCCAACACAACTTGTTTTTGGCCACTCTGCACTGAGCAAAATGACTAGAAGAAAAACCTCACCTCCAAAAAAAGAATCAGAAACAGCCCTCTCTCTCACAGAGTTACAAAATCTGGATTACAATTCAATGCCAGAAAGCCAATTCAGAAGCACTATTATACAGCTACTGGTGACTCTAGAAAGAACCATAAAGGACTCAGGAGACTTCATGACTGCAGAATTTAGATCTAATCAGGCAGAAATTAAAAATCAATTAAATGAGATCCAATCCAAGCTAGAAGTCCTAACGACGAGGCTTAACGAGGTGGAAGAATGAGTCAGTGACATAGAAGACTAGTTGATGGCAAAGAGAGAAACTGAGGAAAAAAGAGACAGGCAATTAAAAGAACATGAGGATAGATTAAGGGAGATAAATGACAGCCTGAGGAAGAAAAACCTATGTTTAATTGGGGTTCCCAAGGGCGCCGAAAGGGACAGAGGGCCAGAATATGTATTTGAACAAATCCTAGCTGAAAACTTTCCGAATCTGGAAAGGGAAACAGGAATTCAGATCCAGGAAATAGAGAGATCCCCCCCTAAAATCAAAAACCGTTCAACACCTCGACATTTAATAGTGAAGCTTGCAAATTCCAAAGATAAGGAGAAGATCCTTAAAGCAGCAAGGGAAAAAAAGTCCCTCACTTTTATGGGGAGGAATATTAGGGTAACAGCAGACCTCTCCACAGAGACCTGGCAGGCCAGAAAGGGCTGGCAGGATATATTCAGGGTCCTAAATGAGAAGAACATGCAACCAAGAATACTTTATCCAGCAAGGCTCTCATTCAGAAAAGAAGGAGAGATAAAGAGCTTCCAAGACAGGCAGGAACTGAAAGAATATGCGACCTCCAAACCAGCTCTGCAAGAAATTTTAAGGGGGACTCTTAAAATTCCCCTTTAAGAAGAAGTTCAGTGGAACAATCCACAAGAACAAGGACTGAATAGATATCATGATGACACTAAACTCATATCTGTCAATAGTAACTCTGAACGTGAACGGGCTTAATGACCCCATCAAAAGGTGCAGGGTTTCAGACTGGATAAAAAAGCAGGACCCATCTATTTGCTGTCTACAAGAGACTCATATGAGACAGAAGGACACCTACAACCTGAGAATAAAAGGTTGGAGAACCATTTACCATTCAAATGTTCCTCCAAAGAAAGCAGGGGTAGCCATCCTTATATTAGATAAATTAAAATTTACCCCGAAGACTATAGTGAGAGATGAAGAGGGACACTATCTCATACTCAAAGGATCTATCCAACAAGAGGACTTAACAATCCTCAATATATACGCCCCGAATGTGGGAGCTGCCAAATATTTAAACCAATTAATAACCAAACTCAAGAAATACTTTGATAATAATAGTGAAAGCACCTGTTGTCCCTCTGGAAGCCATGAGAGGTGTCTGCCTTTGTGGCCTGGAGAGTTGCCACCTCATTGTTCTCATATCAAACAATTGCTTCTTTATCTCGTGGTGGCTTGCATCAGAGTTCCTTTACCGCAGGAACACTTTTCATCTTCCTTCCCGGCCTTTATTCCGGGCAATTCATCTTTCTTTTCGCTGCCCTGTGCTGCCACCCAGTTAATTGCTTATTCAAAGGTTTTCACGTCTACACTTCTTTTCCCGCTCAGTACGCAGGGAATGCAGCTTTCCCCCCTGTTTAAATTGTGGTCAGATGCACTAGAGATGCAGCCTTTCCTGTCTTTTCTCCCCCTTCCTGTGGGAAGGGGAACTTAGAGCCAGGGGGAGCTGTCCTGTGCCTGGGCTGAGGCAGCCAGAAGGGAGCCCTGCTCTGCGATGGTCTCCTGCTGCCCACACCCAGAGCCGGATGGAGAAGAACACAGCCCACCTTGTTCTGTGCCTCTGTGGTCCCAGAACTACCTACCATGATATAATGAGTTCCATTGGAAAATGGTACAATCTAGAAAAAGACCATTTGAAAGGATGCTTGTAGTCCTTTTCAGAGAATCAGTGATGGGAAGGGGCCCTGCAGCCTCCAGGCCTCCCTCTACCAGCAGCTTCAGATCTCTCCCTGCTGAGAACTCCCTTCCATGGATCATCATGGCTTGACCTGCTCCTAAGGTGTTCAGGACTCTACACATAGTTACCCCCCCCAACCCCTCCCAGGCAAGTCCTCCCTGACCATCCTCACCCGATCAATCTCAAAACCCTGTTCCTGCTGAACGATGCCAGCTCTTATCCCTGCGTGAAATTATCCATGTGTTCGTTACTGTGCTTATTTCTGGTTTCCTCTCAAAATAAGTTCTATAAATTCCATGTAAGCAGGGAATTTGTCTTGCTGCCCACTCCCACTCCATGGTAAGGCACTCAGAAATATCTGGTGAAATAAGAACATGAAAGAACAAGGCCTTGGGCCGAGTTTTAGTATTAGAAGCTACTTCCTTCTGTGAAAGGCACAGTGATATTGATAATTGTAAGATCATCGTCATGTATTAAAACTGATTTATTGGCTGTTAACTAAGGTTCAGACACAATATAGTCAGGAATTTGTGTCATCTGACTGCAGTCTAGAAACTCATCAAGTTACCACACGCTGAGGGTGACAGACCTGGGATGTGCCACGCACCTGACTCAGGGCTGCAACCCTTCCCCAGCTGCTGACTGCCCACCATTTCTCAACACAGAGTGTCCCCCAAGCTCTGTGATGAGAGCAGCCCCATCAAGCCCAAGGTCATGGCTCATGGACCCGTCCCCTACACAGGGCACACTTCACTATGAAATAATGTGTCTCAAAGGTCTCTATCAAAGACCCTCTTGGTACAAGAAAACGTCAAACACAGGCAACATAAGGAGGGCGTTTGGTGCAGAGGAAGCGCTCAGAAGATAAAGCCAAGGGACTTCGACTCTTTCAAGACAGGCAGCCCCCTCATGTGCCCTGGGGAGGTCGGGCCTGGCTTGGCTAGTTCTGTAGCACCTGCCCGTCGGAGGGGCGACAAGGATTAGGATAGTCCATTACAAGTACAACAGTATGATGATGGGGATGGCATTGCACTTTTGACTTGTACATTAGGTGCTGTATGCAGCTCATGTCAGTTCATTCTCAGGTGGCGCTGGAGGGGTGGGGATGCATCCTCAGCTCCACATCAGGATGGGCCAGTGAGCTCCGGAGGGTTACAGAACTAGGCTGCGCCTCCCAGCGAGGCGGAGATGGTGCTTGCAGTCCGACTCCCTGCCAGCCTCTCTAAAGCCGTGATGCTCCAATCACTCCACTCTCCCAATGCACAGTATGTCCTGTATGAAAAATTTTTAAGATTATTTTTCATTTTATGCAGAACTGTGAGTACAGTTCTTTCTCCCATTCCTCTGTTTCCTATAAAATAATGACATTTAAACTCTGCCAAACAATAAGAAAAATTCAAGGGAATTAAAATGTATATATATAAAAAGAAAAGGAAAGCAGAGTTAGGAAAGAAAACTGCAGACCGTCGTTTTGCTTGGGTGGCCAACTCAGGCACAAATATTAACACGGGACCCCTTGCCACAGTAACCAGAAGCGTGGTCTTGACCCTGACCCACTACTACTATTGCTGCTGCCCAAAATTGGTTGGAAATCTCAGCTTCTGCCCTTCTCCCTCATGGCTTCCTGGAGAGAAGTGAGTGTTACAGATCATTTATTTTTCCATTGAATGTGCCTTTGAACACCTCTATTTTCGGTTTTCTTCGACAGCATCATAGAGGTATGATGTACACAGGACTGCACATTTAATGGGTGCAATTTGAGCAGTTTGGATAGATGCAAACACCAGTGATATTAGGACGACCAAGGTAACATACTTAAAAAAAACAAAAACAAAAACAAAAAAGGGACAAGAGGGAAATTTTGGAGGGTGTTGGATGCTTTGGTTTGGTTTTGGTGGGAAGCACACTTAACGGAAATCCACCCTCTTAATTTGAAGTACGTGGAACAGTACTGTGAGGTGCAGATGCCGTGCTGTACCAGGAGCTTCTGGAGCTTGTTCATTTAGCACAGATGAAACTTTGTACTCAACTGAGCAATAACCCCCAGGGCCAAGCCTCCACTCCCTAAGTGGGGTCATGCTGTGCTATCCTGTGACTGGCTTATTTCACAGAGCAGGATATGCTTCTTGTTCTACCACCTTGTTACAAATGGCAGGATGCCCTTTTGATTCTTAAAGGAATTCCTTTAATTGCCAAATTTCAGGTTTATTCTTTTCTATTCATTATCTGGTGAAATTCTGCACCGTGCAGTGTATTTTCTGAATCATCCTTGTTATAGCTCCTTTTGAGACCTTGTCTAAGGATTCCAATAACTAAGTCCTTGGAGCTTGCTCTTGTGGTCTCTTTCTGTTCCCCTTTGATGCGGTTTCTGGACATATCTGGTGAGGTGTCAAAGAGCTGTCCGACATTGCCTGGGGAACAAAGAGACTCAGAAGATCACCCTCCCAATAGGTAGACAGAGTGGGGTCAAGTTGCCCAAGCCAACCAGGGGCTGAGGACAACCAGGGGCTCTGTAGGCTTGTAAGACTCTTTTAAGCTTGAGAGTCATCCTGACTCATGGATCTCAGCTGATAACCTGGTGGCTTTCCCAGGACCCATTCTCCTTCATGGATGGTGAACCCCAAGCATTATCTTCTCTGCACCTTGAGATTATGCCCAGTGTTAGCCCATTTTTCAGTATTTTTATGAATCTGTTAGATCCTTGCCCTTCTCCCTTGAAGAACACCTATCCTCTGAGAGAAAGCTGAGCCTTGATATCCAAGACCTCATGAGAAGCTGGGCAGAGAGAAGTGGGCTCAGCTCCTGGCTGCCTCCACAGCCTGAAACTGTTTTTCTCTCTTCTGCCCCACAAGTGAGATTTCTCATTCAGCTGGTTTCTCAGCCTGTTAGCAACGGCCCTCTGCCGGTTCCTTTATGTGGGATTCTCATATGCTTACCCTGAGGTATGAATCAGCCAATAGACTGCAGGAAAAGCAGGTACAGAATGTGGGCTTATTTCTCCTCCATTTCCCTTCACTCAAGAACTTCACCTTCACCTTCCAAATCCCGGGTGCCACCATAGGTACCTGGCACCTTCAAACAGATCTTAGCATCTCATTCAGCCTCCCTTAGCTCTTAGCTCCTGGTGTTTGCACTGCTCTGTGCTTCCAGCCACTCCATAGTCCTCATGCAAAAAATCGATACAGGGGGTGGCATTTCTGATAAACACTCCAGAAATGGGGCCGATACAGGCAGGTCGTTTGGCAGCTCCAGGAAAGAACCACAGCTGTCAGGTTGTAGGCAGAGTCAAATTATAAAACAAGTGGAGGAACATGGATAGAATGAACTCAGGAACAGAATCGTCCAAATGACTTGAAGCAGCACTTCAAGGGGATACCCAAGAGGGATGAGAAATATAGCTGGGGAAATGGTTGGTCACCAAGATTCAAGGATCTTGGGTAACAAAGTTTGGGTTCTCCTCCCCACACATAAAATGGAAAATACTGAAGGAGTTTCACTGTTACCGTAAATTCTGAGACTGGTCCTATCAACGGACAGTGCAAACAGTGAAACACCTAGTGGTAGGGGTGGGTTTGGGAAACAGGAGGTTAACATGACAGTTTATAGATGTACGTGAGGACGTGTTTTCCGCCTCTTTCTTCTGGTTCTGCCATGACCATCCACCCCCAAGAGGCCTGACCGAGGTGCCTGTCAGTTTTTCCTGAGCTGAATGCCACCCCTTTTCTACTCAGTACACCATTCATGACTGTTGATCTCAGGGCATAGGAAGCTCCTCCTGGAGGGAAAGAGCTGCCCCAATCATCCATGAGAGTTTACAAAGGGCAGAGGCACATGATGAATGCTATTTCTTTCTCACCATTGCACTGATCCGACAGTGTTTGCTTTCTTTTGGGGCAATGGCTCCAACTGGACAGCAAATGCCTGGAGAAGGAGCATCTTCTTTAGGAAAGCCAGTTCCCTGCTGGGCTAGGCTGCGGGAAGTCATACCAGGGAGCCTCCACCTTGAATAATTCCCTGGCATCCAGAGACTTGTATGTTCACAAGAGGATTTCAACAGCTTGCAGGGCCATGTGTCTCTGCCCATAGGGACGCTCGCGTTAGCTAATCACATAGGAGCACATCACCAAGTGCTGCTTTGTTAAGTTATGGCAAGAAGCTGTCTTGTCACAGTGCGGAGATGCAGGTTGATGCGCCGAGCCCATTCCCTTCCTGTAGGCAGACTTACCAATAGCTGTAAGAACTCCCAAAACCTTTAAATGTATCCACAGAAGTGGAATTACAAGTCCAGGAAGATAAATATTAGTGTGCTGATCTCAGGTTATTTGCCCAAGTGTTTTTTTTTTTTTTAACACTTTAATTTGTGAATCAAACTGGAAACACTTAAAATGCCCCGCACTGGGGGAAAGGAGGGGGAAGTGGGTGAAATAAGCTGCTGTATGACCACATACTAGACTAGCATGACAAGTATTCAAATTTGTATTTGGTAAAATAGGTGATCATATGCGACATACAGACCATATATTCATTTTACAACGCAAATTGAGAAAATATGCATTGACTGTGTGCGTGCACGTGCACACACACACAGAGACAAAAATTTTAACATTATTTATCCGAGGGTGCTGGTGCCAATATTTGAATTTTCTCCTTACTTCACAGTGAACACGCATTTGTGCTTATAGAAAATATATGTCCACACGACTATACTTGATAATATGTATATTTGCACATTATGTATTAAACCAGGACTTAAGGATAAGAAGCTTGAGAGAAACTGGTATCTTAGAAAAACTTTTAAAAGATTATTTTGAGAGAGTGGGGGCAGGGGGAAGGCAGAGGGAGAGAGAATCTAAAACGGACTGAGCATGGAGCCTGTCTTGGGGCTTGATCTCATGATGGGGAGCTCATGACCTGAGCCACCCGAGTCACCCAGGCGACTCTAGAAAATACACTTTTAAAGTCAGGCAGACCTTTCTTAAGACTGTCGATTTCTAACTCTTGGGTCCTAGATTTAAAAAAGCAGTTTGTGTTTTTATTTCACAAAAATTGTGTAAGGTAGTTTTCATCCTCATTTCCAATCAACAGAACTCAGAAGCATAAAGCACCAAGCACATCACCAGTGCTCAGAATCGGGAGCCTTATTATTAAGGAATTATAATACCATTCCAGTTTTCTTAATGCCGGGACATGTACAGGTATGGCCCAGGCAAAGGATGCTGAGAGGACGGCCCAGCCTCAGAGGGTGATTCTGCAGTCTTTGGGGTGAGAACTCCCAGGCTCAGAGCAGCACCTTCTGGCACAAGCATTGGTCTCTGACTCCTTCTATGTTCTACGAGGACCAGCGCTTCTGCTCTGCAAGATCTTTTCTGTGCATGTCTGACTAGCCAGGGCACAGACAACCATCTTGCCTCCTTTAGATGAACAGAGAGGTCCCTGCTCCCCCTCATTCTTCGCTTTCATTTCTGGGAACTTCCTGAGGGCTTCAGACATTGCTTTGTCACCACATTCAAAACACAGGCACTCAGACATGGCCCTACCCTGCACCCCCTGCATGTGAGCACATTCTGCTCCAAGTACTGCAGGAGACACTGCAGTCCAGAAATCCCCGATTTCCAGCCTGGTCCCCACGGACACTTGTATTTGGGCATTGTTTTAAGCAATGTTTAAATTCAAACTCTGCCTAGGCTTAGCTGTATGATTTGGGGTGAGTCACTTCCTCTGGCTGGGCCTCTGCCAAATCTCAGATCTCCCCACCTGGGAGGGCCTTTATGCATCATCTTGTCCAAACTCCTCATTTTGTCAGATGAACAATCACTCCGCCCCCAGCCCAATCACCCTGTGGTCCCGAGGATCAGTCTCAGCCTACCCTCTCCCCCTCTGGAGAAGTGGAGGCTGGGGCATCACAGGCCAGCAGAGGCGGCTGGTGACTCATGTGCATGGAGGGAGCTTCTCCGCCGAATCGCCTCTATCAGAGTTGCTATGTGCCGAGCAAATTCATCACTGTGGAATCTCATGCCCCTAAGGAATTGTATTTCCAATTTTAGTTTTCTGTTACTAATATTTCTCTTGCTGATTTCATCTATGACTAGTATGTATTAGATCCTCACTCTGTGCTAATCAACTACAAGGTATGCAAATACTTTAAACCTCTAAATTAGGATATCCTCATCCTCAGGAGGAGGAAAACATTAAGTTTGGTAAGTGTAAATGTTAAGCATTAGGTACAGGGAGGGCCGGCTGTCACATAGCTAGCTAGTCAGTGAGCCATAAAATGCAATGGATGATTATTATTGAAATAAGCAGCTGGAAAGCTTATAAAATCCCATTTTTCTCTTTACAAGTGAGAAGACAGACTTTTGAGAATGGGGAGTATCAGGCCTGAGGTTCGCACAGCTGCGTCTCAGGTCTAGGGTTCAGAACCTCTGTCTCCCCCAGATCCAGGGTATTGGACCTCCTTGGTGCTCTCCCTCCTTTGCTCCAAGGCTACTGTTCAATGCCTCAGTCTAGTCCCTCATTTTGGAAACTAATCTCATCTCCCGAGTTCAGTGGTGTCTGCCGATGAGGGCCTCACTACCCATGTTTGGGAGTTCCTCTGTCCTCTGGGGTCTTGAGTAGAGTGCTTGGAACAACCCTGGTGTGAGATTTGCCACCATTTGGGTCCGTCTTCATGCCAGATTATGTTGTAGGTCTATTCAGAGTGAAGTGCATACAGTAGCTGTTAATAAAAGTAGTACATGGGGAAAGTTCTAAAACAATAAAGGCCTAGATTAAGAAGATAGATCTCAAACGGCCCAACATGGTACCTCAAGGAGCTAGAGCAAGAACAAAGTGAGCCCAAAGTTAGCAGAAGGAATAAGACTAGAGCATAAATAAATGAAATACTAGAAAAAGGATGGAAATAAGATCTGTTTAAGATAAAATTGACAAACTTGAAGCTCAGCCAAGAGATTCAAATAAATGTAATCAAAAGTGAAAAACATTACAGCTGATGCCACAGAGATAAGGATTCTCAGAGGACCGGGAGAATGGAATGGTGGGGGAGGGGAAGAGGATGGTTGACAGGTAAGAAGTTTGTTACGCAAAACAACTTTAGAGCTCTGTTGTACAACATGGTACTTGTTCTTCACAATACAGTATATGGTGTACTTAAAAATGCATTAAGAAAAAAAAATGCATTAAGAAGATCCATCTCACATTAAGTGTTCTTGCCAAAACACACAAAAACCCACAAAAGGGCACAAGGAAATTTTTGGAGGTGATGGGTAGGTTTTGTACCTATGTTGTGATGACAGTATCACAGGTATGATCTGTGTTATCGCATGAGTCTAAGCTCAAAATGTATATACACTAGAGTTATGCAGGTTTCTGTAGAGCATGCAGGTTTCTGTAGAGCATGTTACCACAATAAAGCAAATAATTTGCTAAATAAATGAGCCAACGAATGAACATCTTGACTTCCATACATCAGACTGAACTCAGGGTAGTCAGAGGGCCAAAAGGCAGCTCAGTGACTCAGTAGGAAGGCCAGACTCTGGCACCAAACAGACTGGTCTTCACATTCTGGCTTTGACTGAGATTAACTGTTTTAAGTCTGTTTCTTCTTAAAGGAGGGTAATTAGGGGCTCTTGGGTGGCTCAGTCTGTTGAGCTGAAATCAGGAGATGGTCGCTTAGGTCATGATCTCACAGTTGTGGGATCAGGGCCACCCCCCCACCCACATGTGGGGCTCCATGCTAAGTGAGGAGTCTTCTTGAAGATTCTCTCCCTCTGCCCCACTTGGGCATATACATATGCATGCCCTTTAAAAATAAATAGATCTTAAAAATAAAAGGGTAATAATAGTTCTTACTTGCATGGTTGTTGGGAGGATAAATGTTATCTCTTGTTCATATTATTCTCTTAGGATAAATGATGAGTTAAGATCTAGTCAACAGCTCTGCCTTGAGTTGACTGCTCCATTGGAGAGGCAGGGAAAGGGGACATGGGATGCAAGGACCTTCTGTAGGCCCTTTCCAGATGTTTAGTCTCTGGATCCTCAGAAATATAAGCAAACAAGCACAGGTGGATGTTGATGCAAGGCTGCCTTATGGGGGCAGCAGAGTCATTCTGGTTTAGATGTGGAGGCTGGATTCCACTGGGATAGGGAATCTAGGAGTAGAAAAAAAGGCGTGGGCTGGTTTGGTTGCATTTTCTAAATTGTGCTATTTCCATTGAGTTCTATTCCAGTGAATCCTGAGAGACCCTCTGCTCTCAGGACCACAGCCAGACTTGGTAGAGGAACCTGGAGAGGACAGCATGGCTGCCTCTTCCTGGGCATGCAGCACCCTCTAGTGGCATGGGGCCCAAGTATTCACTCCAGGGTCCTTCATGCAGGTATTCCTGATGAAGGGATGTTCTGGAGACTACCATCATCTAAGCTATCCTACTTCCCTTGGGAACCTGTAGCTCTAGGAGCTAAGCAGCACAAGGGGGGACTCCTGTCATGTAAACATGTGCTCATGTAATAGATCTGGGCTAACTTGCAGGATAACTTGCACTTATTTGCCTGAGCAATTGGAGTCTGTTTCTTCAGAATTAGATCTGGAGATTCAAGAGGGCAGATAATGCATGTTAGAAGTAGCCTGAGGAAATCCAATAGATTTTGGCACCTAGCTTCACGTTAAAAAATTAGTTACATTAACTTCAATATTTTCCTTTCTTTACTAGATGAAATTGGCTAAAGCCCCCCCCCTCACCCCCGCCCAAAGTGAAGGGTCTATTCTCTTGAGAGATGCCAGTTGAGTGCTGAAGAGTGGTAGGTTCACAGGTCTCTAAAACTTTGTCCTACCCTCCAGGAGCTCATAAACCCAAAAAGAGAAGGAGCAAGGCAAGAAAATAACTTATTTCAAGATAGTTGCATGGAAGTTAACATCCCATACTTGCTTCACAGATAGGAAAGGAGTGATGGTTCTAATAACCAGACCCAAGCCATAGGGCACACCAGGGAGGGAGGGGGCAGTAAAGTCCTGTGAGCAAAGTAGCCTAGGGGTTAACCAGAATGCTTGTAAGTCTACTGCACCTCGAGAAGAATGGTTAGGAAGTAGAAAGAAGTATGCCATACCCTCTCTTACCCACAATCACACTCCTAAGAAGTCATTCTAGGCAAATAACAGTTCTTAAGTTCATATCCAGAAAAAAAGTCATCTAACAGGACTTTATAAAGATGAAAGGCTAGAAGTAATCTAACGGTAAGTAGAATTCTATTTGTCAGGCAGATTATGCAGCCACATAAAAGTAGAGTTAGGAGGATACTAGAAGTGGAGGAATATACACAATTAGGTACAAATAGAAGAGCAGACTGTAAAGCTGTACCTGTTTGCATCTAAGGATATACACATTGAAAAAACTAATGCATCAGGACAATGATTTGGGAGGTTAGTATCTTATGCTAACAAGAAAATGATCGTACTTCTACATGAAGGTGTACACGTATTTTTATGTGAAGATCTTAATCCTAATACATGATGAACAACAAAGATACAGTTTATTCCCAGTTGTGCAAGAGTGAGGACAAAATGTGATGTGACTTCAGAATGGCAAACTCTCTTCCAGGTGGGGAGCTTTGTGTGGACATCTCAGAGTTGGCTTCTCTGTTGAATCGCCTCTCTCAGAGTTGCGATGTGCCAAGCAAATTCATCACTGTGGAATCTCATGCCCCCAAGGAATTGTATTTCCGATTTTAGTTTTCTGTTACCAACACTTCTCTTGCTAATTTCATCTACGACTAGTATGTATTAGATCCTTACTCTGTGCTAATCAACTATAAGGAATGTGAATACTTTAAACTTCTAAATTATGAGATCCCTATCCTTGGGAGGAGGAAAACATTAATGTTTGGCAAGTGCAGATGTTAAGAATTAGGTACAGGGATGGCCGGCTGTCACATAGCTAGTCAGTGGGCCATAAAATGTAGTGGACAATCATTGAAATAAGCAGCTGGAAAGCTTATGAAATCCTATTTTTTCCTTGACAAGACTGACATTTGAGAATGGGGAGTAACACGCCTGAGGTTTGCACAGCTGAGTCTCAGATCTAGGGACATCTATGGAGGGGTGTAAGAGTGCCTGAATAGACTCTGGAATTCATCCAGAGACTTATAGGGAAGATGCGGGGGGACAAGCAGATAACCTGTCCCACAAAGCTATGCTTCTGTCAATGATCAAGAACTCAGATTTGGTTGGGAACAGCATTACCTAGAAGCCACCTCTTCAGCATCTTCACTAAAATGCATATGGCAATGAATAAAACCTCATATGGATTTTATGCTCCAATTTCATGCTTGTGACACTGGAAAAAGTTCAGTAAGCAAATAAAAGAAATTCAGCTGAATTTTATTGAGTTAGCTGACTCAGCCGCAGCCTGAATTTTGGATTGCACACCCTTAAGTTTGTCTTTTATGTTTTTTTCCAGTTTTCACTGGGGCCATAAACCTGACAGGGGATGGGTATGGTAAAACAACAGTCAGGGCTGTTCTGTGTCCCAGAGGGTGCTTCTTTTCCAAGTGTTCCAACAAAATGCTGGATGTCCATGGTATTAGGGGTGGTGCTTGTGTATTGTACAGCAGGTGCCAAGGCTCAGCACATATTTAAGGGGGGACTACTTATGTAACGAGGAAAGAAAACCCAAGGCTCAAATTAGGGCGGTTGTGCAAGATGTAGGTTCATATTGTCCCTTGAGGATTCGTGGTGCCACTACTCCGACAAGTCTGGGTCTAGGTCTAATTGTTCCAAATCCAGGTTCCCTGAAGTCCCAAAAACTTCTTGTCCAATACTGAAGTGTTGCTTCAGTGCCTTCAGATCAGAGGCAAAGAAGGATCGTTCCCAAAGATTGTCTGCCTCAAAGTCCATAGCAAAGGTCAAGTGGCCCCATTCAGCCATTGGCATAGTGACCAAGGAGTACTGGCACCCCCCCGGCTTAGCCTTGACAGAAGTCCATTCCTCACAGTGGGTGAGAGCCCTGTATTTTCTACGGCACCCAGTGCCCTTAAATTTTTTTTTTTAACCATAAGAGATTATAACAGGACTGAAGTACGTTATAATTTCCAGATGTATCATTGAGTGGGCAAATATTACCTACTGTGTCAAACCTCTGTTAGAAATTAACTTCTTTGGTCTACACAGCATCTATTAGTTGATATGATGAACACTCTGCATCTGAGGTTGAAAAGGAAAAAAAAAAAAAAAGACCCAATGTTGGTTCTTTCCTGGGAGGACTTCTTGATCTAGAAGATAGTGACCAGCTACTGTAATTTAATAAATTTAAAGGTTGTAAGTGCTCTGATGGCCTTCTGGGTTACTCTATGGAAGCCCAGAGCAAGAGCACGCAAGCCCCTTGGGGAAGAAGGTACAAGCCCAGAATGCTTCTTGGAAGAGAGGACATTTGAGTTCAGGATTTAGCTCAGGATTTCTCAATTTGGGCACTGATAGTTTTGGCTGGATACATCTTTGTTGTAGGGAAACTGTCCTGTGCATTGTAGGATGTTTACCAATACCCCTGGCCTCTACCCAGTAACAGAAACCAAAAGTAGCTCTAGACATTGCCTCACATCCCCTGCTGAGCCACTGGGGCTGCCCTCTTGTGGAGGAGTCTTTAAACAAAAGAATTGGATTTCAGAAAGGCCACCCTGCTGGTCTGTGGCTCATAGGGCAGAGGCAGCAGCTGATGGTGATGTCTCCAGCCAACTCAACTTCTGATTAGACCAGAAATCATGGGCCAACCCCTAGGCTGTTCTTCCTCCGAACAGCACACCCACAAAGCATCCACAGGGAGGCCCTGGGTCTTACTTTGCTAGGTGCATATCATGATGTGTGTCAGATCCCAAAGAGTCGTGGGATTCCTCGTACAGTGAGAGCAGCACATGAGTGAAGGGATTTTGAAAAACAGAAAGATCCAGATGTGGTTCAAGTGAGTTTCCGTTGGAGATCTGAGATTCAAGGAAGTTTTGGAGCTAGAAGTAGAAGCTATCAACTGACCCATTGTATGTGAGTGGGCTGTGAGAAGAGAGGGACTCAGGTAGCTATTATCCTCAAAGACTGTCCCCCAGCAGTGCATAGGTGTGAGTGGGTTCCATTCTCTGGAAGAGGATTTCCATTTCCCTGGAGTAACAATACAAGTAAAATAAGTGGTGTGGAATGGACACCTGGCATACATTCCATTTCACTTATTCTGAGTGCGTACAATGGGGGCATTAACAATAGCAGGACAAAGATTTGTGGGCCACGAGGAACTGGTTAGCTAATGCTTTGATTTCATGTAGCACAGGATAGTGATTTCTTGCTTAAAAGGGGACATCAGATGGAGAGAATTATAATTGTTCATTGAGCTATTACTATGTGACATCCTTGTCTGAGCATTAGCAGACCCTCTGCCAAACCCTCAACTCTTTAAAGACGCAACTTGCCCAAGACCACAACTAACAGGTGACTTGAGTGGGACTGACTCTCGAACCACACCCCCCCAACCACCACCCCATCCCCTGCCCCACTCAATCCCAGTTGAGTACTATTGGCCAATACTATTTCCTTCCATTATCCTGAGACATTTCAAGGTCTGGTAAAATTACTGATATTTAAAGCCTTTTGTTGAAATAAAACTGATTCTTAGATCAGAATCACCTGGAGGATTTGTTCAAACAGATTGAAATTTCTGAAGGGTGGAGCCCAGCATTCAAAGTGATGCTGCAGGTCCAGGGATTTTTAAACAACCTATTTGATGTTTTATATGGTATCTACATCGAAAGAGTAGGTGAGGTGTGTATTTGGATAAATAGCTCTTAGAAGTCCCCACACACATAGTTTAACCCCTGGATCCTGGTTGCTCATGGCTGACTTAATCAGCAGCCCCATCTCCTATTCTTAGCCTGTGCATTAATGTGCATTATTCATGGTTATCAAGTTGGATAACTGTGGTTGAAGGCCTTCTATTTTTACAATAATTAAAGGGTTTAGGAGAAAAGAAGTTTGGTTGCTTATATGCCCTCAAGTAGCCTTGTGGGATGGGGGGCAAAATGCGAAGGGAATAATCGTGCTGGAGATCCTGTCCATGGTGCGGAGGGGCATGTCATAGTTTTCAGTTCAGACACCTCACAGCCCCAGGCAGGGATAGAATAGGGTAGCCTGCATTTTCCTTCCAGCCTCTGATGCTCAGGTGTCAGCCAAGTCTAGCAGAACAGGAAAGGAAGGGGAAAGGGGATTGGGCCTGTGACAGCAGGAGCAGCGAGGCTTAGCCGTTCAGCTTCAAGTGCAGGGGAGAGAGGACCCAGAAATGCCCAGCATGGATGCTAGCAAAAGGTCATTGGCCATCCTGCACGATGGAGACCCACCTCTGCTTCTCATCGTTGTCAGAGTGCTGAACCAGGGGATTCAGGACAGCCTAAACCTGTGAACTTTGAACACAATAAGTTTATTTAAACTTAGCTGTAGAATCTGAGACCATAACCATTAGCCTCATCTAGAAGTTGGCAATTATAATAGTCCCTGCCTCAGAGTTAATGTGAGGATTAAGTAACAAATATAGCTGATCTCGAATATTTCCACATATTATAATCCTTTGTCTGCTACCCTGGGGAACTACCAATGTTTGTATGCACAAAATGGCATCAGCTCTCCCCTGAGAAAATGACTTATTCCCAGAAGCTAGCCCACAGCTTATCATGCCATAGCTCTCAGGATATTCCTAAAAGTTCTTTAATGCCTACAGCTTCAGCTGTACTATACAGCTTCTCAGACTTTGCTGTACATGCAAATCATGCGGATATCTTGTTAAAATGCCCTCACTATTCAGAGTATGGTCCATGGACCAGGAGCACTGGCATCACATGGGAATTTGTTAGAAACGTAGAATCTCAGGATCCAGCTCGACCTGTTGAAGCAGAATCCATCTCTACCTAGCTCCACAGGTGATTTGTATGCATGTAAAACCCTGAGAAGCCCTGGCTCAGAGAGGACAGTTAGGAAACATGCTCCGGTCAGGGTTTTAGAGGCATGCTATTCCTTGGCTCATTGTGAATGTGGTCCTCTCCCCAAGATAGTATTGTGAGATGTGAAATAAATTATTTCCTAGCGCCTACTGTCAGGTTATTTTTCTGTGGTTTGAATTCAACCATAAGAAATAAGTACTGCATTCTACAGGGGAGCAGGTGGGAGTTCGTGACTCTGGGACCTGCACTTGAAGCTGAACGGCTAGTGCTAGCTTTTCCAATGACTGGGCTGGATCAGACCCCAGATCTGTCTTCCCAATATGTTTTAGTGCTCCTTTGATCAGCAGCATCACATGGAAGACCTTCACATCTGCCCAAGTCACTACTCAGACGACCTACTTTGTATCTTCTTCCAAGCAGATAAAATATTCTAGCACAGGGTCATTGCATACTAATAACGAAGTGATTTCTCTGAGCTTCTAACGATGAATATTTACAGTGAACTGAAGGAAACTAGAGCATCTCCACATGGCTTTCCTCCCACCGCTAGGTCTCACCCCTGAGGTAGACAGTCCCTGGATCCCAAGGTGCTGAAAAGTGAGGGTGATGAATTTGATATCAGGCTTCTGTGGGGAAGATGGGGAGATCTACGTAGGCCCTCAGAACGGGAGGGTGCCTGGAAAGATCAGGGGTATGGACAGAGGAAAGAAGTTCTACAACATGCATCCTAGTTGGCCAGGTGATCCTGGTCAAGAGACTCCATGAGCCCCCTTCTCTCTGGGATTAAGGAGAGTATTTCCCTCTAATATTTGCATAGATCTGTTTAGCTTTTAGAGTTCTACATTCATATCTGGTTTCATCGTCTTACTGAACTCATGAGTAAAGCATGTTAGAAATTGTTTTGTTTTTACAGTGGAGAAAACAGGGGTTCAGAATCTTCCCCTTACCAGGTTGTCTGATGTCATTTACAGCATCAGTATCCAGAAAATATTTATACAAGCAAGTCTGAAAGCATTTCCAATCCCTTTGTTACAAGTGTAAACCTGAGATGTGGGAGGTCAAGGTACCATTCAGTCCCTTGATGAGCTGTGACCTCCATATGTTTCTTATCCTGAGGGACAGGATAGCTAGAGGGGGCAAGAATAGAGGAAAGTTTGGAACATGCTCATAAAGTTTTTCCCTCTGGAGACGGGTCCTTTGCTATTAGAATGCCCTGGGCTTATTTCATAATGACAACTCTTCCCTAGCCCCTGCCAGAACTGGAAGGGTGGAAGGGGAATCTTTCTTGGATTTTCACAGAGAACCCACAGGGAAAAGTCCCCCCCAAAGTAGAGCCCCTAGAAATTTCTCCTTCTCATGCTAGTCTGCAGTTGGCTCCTAGAAATTCATCTAGATTACCACTTACATCTCTGTACCACCTCAGGTCCCCAGCAGCTTCTGCTTTAAGCATATCTTGGTTGGCATGGTCTGGATTTGCCTATCTCTGCAGGACAGCTGCCACCTGAAATCTGATGTACCTAAAACAAGTCACGAGGTTTACAGAGAATGGGCTTTTAGTCTATCCAGGTTTTTGTTGTGAAGAATGGGGTGATGAGTTCCAATATCTTTACAAGTGGGAGCAGACTCCAAAAGTCAGGTATGTTTAGTTTAGGTCCTCACCAAAGCAGAACCTGGGGAAAATGCTCTGGTACAGTGGTTGACTTAGGAAGTGGTCTTAGGAAGCAGGAACAGTGAGGAAGGGAGACCTATTTGCAAGTTTGTAGCACCAATACCATTGCCATAGGCAGTAGGGGCAAAATTCTGCTGTGACCATTTGGAGAGCTACAGAAGGCCTTCCAGAATCTTATTTCAGAAAGCCAACAGGCTGGGAATTTACCTAGAGTCTCCTGTATAGCATTGTCTAGTACTGCCTTGGGAACCCTAAATCTTTAAACACCCCAGGATGTGTCTGCTTGCTGGCCTGCTTCCCTATAGCCTGGGAAAGGCCCCGAAGCAGACATGAAGGTACCTTAGGGCCAGCACTTGGCACTGGTCACTGTCAGCATGAATTGGACCTCTCGAGGTATGTCTGGAGAAGTTAGACCTGAACTGAATAGTATAGGGCACCAAGAGCATCTTCACATAGGTGACCGCATTTCATATGCTGGGTATGCAAGAAACAATGTTACTGTCCATGCTGAACAGATGGGCTATAATTCCAGATATCTTAGTGACTTTGTCTAAACATTAGGGCACATCTGGGATATTAACTCTAGTCATGTTCACCATAGACCCCATGGATAAAAATGGCATTCCCCAACTCCTGGGAGTCGTGGAACAGTCGTTTTCACAGTGCCTACCAGAGGAGAGCCAGGGCATGTTTGTGTGACTGTCCTATCTCGTAGAATTGTGATTCTCTGATCCCTCTCCACACCAACATTGGATTTTTTCCCTAATTCATCCACCCGGATGGTCAGCATTTTTGGCTAAATCCTCAGAGGAGGTACCTTTCTAAATGCCTATGAAGATAACAGTTATCCTATATTAAAAGAGTGGGAGGAACTTTTAGGTTCTAACTCTTAAGCCTGAACCTGCCTGGTACCCAGCCTGAGACCTGAACTATGGCTATGTTGTTTAGAACCTCTTTCTGGAATCTGACATTGATGGGATTCTTAGATATTGACTCATTCATACAAGTATTAGAAAGGTCAAGCATGGCTAAAGGCTGGATTAGAGGTGATTATGTACATGTGAGTATGGTAGGATCTCCATTCAGAATGGCTTATAATTGAAAGATGATCAGTAGGGGGCTAAGACATAATTCATACAGATGACATGAATATGATGAGGGATCCTGAACCTATGACCCACAGAATGCTGGAATGTTGCTTTCCATGAAAGCTGCCTACAGTTATAAAAGCCCTAGAGGCTACCACTTCACTGCAGAACATATGTACTGGATTTTAACTTCATAGTTAAAAGAATTGTTTTTCCAAGGGAAGTTTATTGCAAAATGTCACTTGCCAAAATCCCCTCCAAAAAGCTGGATACACAGGTGGATCATGCATTAGAAGCCATTTAAGTATATATTGTTCTTATCCTCAAGAGTCCTAGTTCTGTTCAAAACCATGGCACCTGTCACATGAGAATTTGACATAGGACTATGGTTATATAGGATTAGTGGTCCCACCATGTGAAAACCGACTCCCACACAGCCACTCAGGAAAGCACAACTGCAGTGAGCTTATGAAGATCATGAGCAGTAGAATGTACTTAGGGTTGAAAATGAGAGGCTCCGTGTTCAAGGTCTAGGTATACCCATTAGCAACAGGTCACTGAGCAGAATACTTGACCTTTGACAAGATAGTCTCCCTAAGAATCTATATTGGATTGAATTGTGAAGCAGGCATCAGCAACTCCTAGGCAGGAAGAAAATATATATATATAAGACCTCTGATCTTGTGTTTGGCAAACTCAGAAAAATGAACCATCCTCTTAATGGAAGCTCTGTGCAGTAGTCTGCATTAAGATTCTGGAGGAGTAGAGGCAGCCTGCCGCTCTTGTCCTATACCCATCCTGAAACACTCCATCATGGGCAAAAGGCCCTGGTGGCTTCATCAGGTGGTTGAGCATAAGTGGGGCTGGCTGTGTGATCTGGCGCCAGGTGTCTCTTGATGCTTACAGGAAGTTTGCTCATGCAAATTCTTCCTACACTGTCTTGAGCAACAGAACTCATTCCTCATGGAGAGGAGGAAACAAAGCTTCATTTATTACTGTACAACATTAATTCAGTTATTCTGGGTTATGGAGAAAAATCCCATTTGGTTCTAATTCCAGTCCTAATACTGGATCACTATGCAAGATCTGAAACTATATTCAACCTTTAAAGCCCTGCTGTCAATCATGTTTCTCAGGAGGCAGTTCAGGGCTGTGTGAGCAGCCAGTGGCTTGGCACACCTTAAAAGAGTAAACTAGAACTGACCTACCGCAAATATTAAAATCTCTTGAATTTAATGGCCAAGAATCAGGAGTTTGACTTAAAATTTAGTGTCTTGCTTTAGGCATTATGACTTATGATATGAACCCATTTATATTAAGATTTTTAGTAGGATCCTTGAAACCATTCAGGGTGTGTTATTGTCTCACTTTATATCTGAGATCTGAAGCCTCAGAGAAAAGTAACCTATACAGGTCCCACAGCTGTCATGTTACTGGAATGGGTTCAACCAGGTGGGATTCTCCATCTATACTTGCAGCTGTGCTCCCCCAACAATGCAAACATGGCTTTCATTTAAATCGGTCAAATGCAAGGTAATTTTTGAAGATCAAGTCAGGCAAATACATTTGAACTTTCTTTCCGAGCCAGTACACAGCAGAAGAAGGTATCCGGCTGAGTGTTAGAAGTATCAGCTTGATTCCAGACGCCTATATGGGAGCTTCGATGCAAGCTTCATGCAAGCTATGGCTCCATGTAGCCAGATTCTTTGTACCCCCTTATGGGAGATGCAAATAATGGCACCTAGGTCTTGGGTTTGGGAGAGTGGTTAGATCTGAAATACCTATTATCTGCCCAGCGTCTGAAGTGTTTAGAAGTAGGGGGAAAGGGGGAATGAAATGTCCTTCCTGCCACTCTTAGAAGCAGGAAGGGAAAGGTTTTAGTGATCCATTGTTAGCTTTGACCTAATAGTCCACATTGAGTAACATAAGCCTCATTTCTTCAAACCCCCTCTTCTTTCCCTCTGACCACTAGGATTTTAATGCACCAGGCACTCTGTCCCCCACACCTCCCTGCATTCATAGGTTTGGTCAATCCTAACAATTCATGTAAGGGATCACATTATCCCCATTATAAGACAGGGAAACTGAGGCTCAAGCTTTTCTAGGTTAATACAGTTAAGTGCTTCTCTCGGATTCAAATCCAGGCTGGCCTGAAGGTCTGAACTCTTCCCTTGACCATCTGAAGACACCTGCTGAGCACTTACAATGTGGTTGTCCTTTTAGCTGCTTTGAGGTTTGTTGAGAAACTTTCTACAAGTCCTACTTCCTGTTAAAGTAGGAGATATGGGAATAACTGATACAGCAGAGTCTGCTCATAGCTCTTAGGGGCTTGAAAAGTGCTTTGAGTGCTCAAAGGACGACCTCGCCCAGGCAGATGAGAGGGCTGGGAGTGGGAAAGGCCTAGTGAGAGAGGATAGAGACTGGCCAGGCCAGAGCGGGGGGAAGACCCCAGCAAGACCTAGTGAGAAGCAGAGGAGCTACCGAGATGGAGAGCTCCTCCACCTGGAGGCTCCCCACATACTTCACTCATGCTAATCTAGCCTTTGGACACTCAGCCTGTAAAATGCTCATAAATAAAAGGAACTTCTCAAACTCCATACCCCAAAGAATCTAGTCAAGAAATTGGAAGACAAACAGACATTTTTCCAAAGACGACCTATACATGGCCAACAGACATGAAAAAAATGCTCTACAGCACTGGTCACCAGGGTAATGCAAGTCAAAACCACAATGAGATACCACCTCACACCAGCCAGAATGGTTAAAATTAACCACTAAGGAAATGACAGATGTGGATGCAGATTAATAAAGCAGGAAACAGATGTTGGCAAAGATGCAGGAAAGGGGAACCCTCTTGCACTGTTGGTGGGAATGCAAGCTGGTACAGCCACTCTGGAGAAAGGTATGGAGGGTCCAGATGAATGGATAAAGATGTGGTATATATGTGTATATATCTATATGTATACACACAAAATGGAATATTACTGCATCATCCAGGAGGACGAATATCTCCCATTTACAGGGACATGGATGACACTGGAGGATATTTATACTAAGTGAAATAAGTCAATTGGAGAAAGACCTTTATGTGGTCTCACTCATGTGGAATATAAGTAACAGTGAAAAGGACCATAAGGAAAGGAAAGGAAACTGAGGAAAAGTTAGAGGGGACAAATAGAAACTCTGGACTCTAGGAAATGGAGGATTTCTGAAGGGAAGGTGGGTGGGGGGATGGGATCACTGGGTGACAGACATTGAGGGTACATAATGTGATGAGCACCAGGTGTTATAGGTTGGCAAGTTAAACTTAAGAAGGAAAGGAGGTGGGAAAGAGAAAAAGTAAAATTAAGTACAGTAGGGTAAGGAGCCCAAGTAGTTTTCTTACTTCGATATTGCTTCTCAAGGAGCCATTGGAAAGTCCTGGAGAGAGCTGGTCATGCAGATAGCCAGGGAAGAGTTCAGGTGGAGAGACTAGTGCAAAGGCAACATCCAGGAACATGTATGGTCAGACAAAGTAGTGAGAAGCCAGAGCAGCTGTACAGAGAAGCAAAGCAGGAGATGTCCTATATCGTGCAGGGCCCCAGGGGTCACTGGTAACACCTGCTTCTACTTGGAGGGCAACTGGGAGCCAGTGAATTATCTGAACAAAGACCCAGCAGCCACAGAAGTCTGTTAAACAAGCCAGCCGGTGGCAGGAAGGCCAGTTAGGGGACTAGAGTGGCAATCCAGGGGTGACTCCTGCCCAGCAGCCATGGCAAGTTAAGAACTATGAACCCAGGCCAGGCACTAGGGGAGGCCCAGAGGCAGAAGGTTCCAATATCTGAAGGGCCTGGAATAGAGCAAAGCTAGCAGGACAGAAAGTCCAGAGTAGAGAGACAGGTAGGGAGGGTGCTTACAGGCAGCTGCTCCTCTTTGCTTCTGTGTCCTTCTCCAGGGACCTAAGGGAGGGGAATGCTTGTTTTTGCTTGGGGTTCATCATGGACTGTTGGAAGACCAGCGTCACTCAGCCAGTTCAGGGACTGCTCCCATGGAAACCCAGAGTAGGTGTAAACTGAAGCGTCCATGTGGACTCAGAGGCTGTGGCCTCCAGGCTGAGCCAGGGAGACCAGGTGGGGACTTAAAAAGCAAAATGCCTCTTTCCCAGCTTGTCCCTTTTTCCCCCTTAACTTCAGCTAAAGCAGCTCATCCATTCACTTGGCCCCTACACACACACACAAACACACACCCACGACTTTTACTGGGTGGTGGCAGTAGGTGTCCCCCATGCACAGGGACCTGGATGGAGGGGCAGGGCCATAGGCCCTGCTGCATCGATTCACAGACAGACCTTAGGAGTTGCTCCCGAGGAAGAATGGGTCATTTCCATTGAAGTTTTTTTTTTTTTTAAGAACTTTTTTTTAAAAGGATAATCTGGGAGATTAAAGCCTTTTCCCAGAGCTGTGGAGACACATCCTTCCCAGCCCCACATGCTGGGCACAGAGCAGACGGGCACTGAAAGTACAGCACCCAAGACCACTTTAATGATTTTTTTATATGCCAGATTAAATTAAAAGTCTTGACTTATGAAGGTAGGGCTTAAACAGTTACCTTACAGAACTGTTTTGTGAAAGGAGAAAAAAAAAAGTGCCAAAGAATACATTTCTCATCCTCAAAAAAAATTTTTTTCTACAAAGCTTGCATGAACACTTGCCAGATACTATAGCCAACTATAGGACTCCATGGAGAGGAAAATAGCAAGCAGTCCACCATTAGGACTTCTACAAGTAGTCTTACTAGGACTACGATTGTTTACTAGGTGTCCCCAGGACACAGAGCTAAGTACTTTGTTCACTTTCAGTTTTGGCTGCCATAAGATATCACAGCCCAGGGGACCTAAAGAGTTTATTTTTCATGGTTCTAGGGGCTGGGAGACCCAGGGAAAGACACCAGCATGGCTGGATTCTGGGGAGTGCCCTTTTCCTGGCTTGCAGATGGCCACCTCCCCGCTGTGTCCTGACCAGATGGAAAGCAAGGGAGTGCTGATCACCTCTTGTAAGGGCACCTATCCAAGGCCCCACCTCCAATACCACTATTTTAGGGGGTTAGGGCTTCACCATGAGCTTAATTGACATTAGGTTCATATCACACTCCTGAGCTTCTTGTTGGGTCTTCACCATAACTGCTAGAATTCTTATCATTCTTATCATGGTTACTTTACTGATGAAGAAACTCCCGTTTAGAGAAGTATGAAAATTTATCTAGGTTCACAGCAATAAGGCTGACCAGAGTTTAGGATCCAGATAATGACATCTGATCCGTGCTGTTAGACACTATTAGGAACCTAAAGAGCCTGTAATGCTGGCATTGCCAACTTCTTGTCCATCCTTAGGATCTTCTTTTTCTTTATCGTTGCCTACATATAGAATCATCCATTCTCCCCTCACAAGATGCTTTCTAAGGGTTTTTTCCTTTTCACTTATGCTCTGAGATAGTTTAAATTCCTCCATCTAGAAAATCGTAAGACTTCAGCAAGATTAAGCTACTTGGCTTTTTCCACCTTTCTAGAATACCTATCTTGAACTTGGAATCCTTTTGTTATGTTGCTTGTTTATACAGGAAAAAGTGGTATATTGGTAATTGCCTTGCTTGCAATGGAATTGTGGCCATTTGAATATTTACTCAAAACTTTGAGAAAAGTTACTGTACCAAATTGAGAGTTTTCTTTCACCCTTTTCCAGAAGAATCTCGAAAGTAGAACCATATGATTAAGTGATTTGATTCAACATTTATTGAATATCTGATGTATCTAGCTGTGGACAAAATGCTTGGGGGTTGGGGGGACAGGACAGAGGTGGGGCAAGGGAAGTGGTCCCTTGTCAGGAGCCAGGGGAGGGATACAAGAACAGGTACACAAACCCATCAGACAAAGCAGAACGGGGCGATGCTGTGAGCCTTCTGAGGAGAGCGGGCTATCTCCCTCTGGATCAGCAGTGAGGTTTTAGGAGGAACAGATCTTGCAGTTAGGCAGCTCTAGATTCAAGTTGCAGCCTTAACTGAGGTGTAGCCTTAGGTGTGTCACTTGATCCGTTTTTACTTTCCTGCCTCTTCTACAAAGGGATACCTCATTCCCAGTGGGATAATGTTACCATAACCACAACTTATCCAATGCTCACCATGGGCCAGGTTTGACCTAAACCTCAGGTAGTATGATTACAGAAAATGATGACTGGTCTGATTATTAGTCACCTGGGGAGACTTGAAACCTATCGATTTATATAGTTTTACAGGACTCGTCCCTAGTGGCTCTGACTTAGTGACATCTGGGAATCAGCAGTTAAAGCTTGATTACTGAAGTATCATGGGAGAAGGGCACTCCATTTGAGTGGGCATCACCCAGGATGGAATGCCTAGAGACTGGAAACCTCAAGGTCACTGAGGAAAAGCTGAACAGTGAAAGCAACCCATTTTTGCTGGCAAATAGAGGATGGAATAATGAGAAGTGGGGTAGGAATGGAGATACCTGAGGATTTCCCAGTAGGGAACTTAGACACTGGGATATCGACAATAGGGAACAATTGAATAAGTTAGAGATGGGGAGTGAGACTGGAGTTGAGCTTGCTTCTACATTTTTAAGTATGTTTTTATTGAAGTTCGATTTGCCAACACCTAGCATAACACCCAGTGCTCATCCTATGAAGTGCCCCCCTCGGTGCCCATCACTGAATCACCCCATCCCCCCACCCGCCTCACTTCTACAATTTAATAATGCAGGCCAGCCCTCCTGTTTCTGGAGGGGAGTCAAGCATGAGGGCATTTGGGCTCCTGTGGCCTCCCACCTGCAACATGAGGACCCTGAGAAGCTGTATTCACAGGCTGAGGATACACATGGGGAGGGAGGATATACAGGCAGGCCCTCCCTATTGTCCAGACAGAGCACATCCTCCTCTAGGAGGCTTCCTTGAGTAGATAAAATCTGTTCCATCCCATTTGTGCTGCAAGTCATCCCAGACTTCTGTCTTGCTGCCATTTTTGTTTGGTTTCTTATTTTGAGCCTGGATGAAAACCCAGGTTTTGTAAGCTGGGTTTCCCTGGATCTTTTGTACTTGTCCCAAGTATTTTTCTTGTCTTTCCACATTTCTTTTGCATTGATTTGGTAGCCATTCCAACTCCATGCCTTTTGCACTTGTCTTAGATATTTCTCTTACCAAGAGCCTTGATAAAAAGGTTAAGACAAAGTGCTACACTAGGCTTGGAAGCCAAGAGTATCTCCACAGCATCTTCCAGAAAGCTGTCAGACCACCTAGGAGATGAGAAAATGAAGTACTGTTCCCACAACCACACTGGTAGTTACTTCTACTTTCACAAATTCGAGTCTCCATTTGTTTCTCAATGGATTTATGGGAGTTCTAAATCCCAGTGGGTCTTAGTTCACAACAGTTATAGACTGGCTTCCAAGTTCTGATAATCTGCCAGGACTTCCTAAATACCTCAAGACCTCAAGGGAAATCAGTTCAGTTCATTCGTTTTAGGTATTGGGGGTCTTCTATGGATATCCCAGAAAAATAGACATGAGAGGAGACCTGGGCTTTCCATTTTTTTGGGCTCTGGAACACATGAATCTCACCTCCTTTCTGGGAACCTTGAGTTTTCAATCAGCCAGAAGGTGGAGACTACATGAATCTTTCTTGCAAAGTCCTAATGCCTCTGCTGGAAGCACATCCCACACTCCATCTGAAAAGAGGTCTAGACTTTCATTTGCTAAGCCTTCTACCTGGTGATAGATCTGTACCTCAGAGAACAAAGACAATATTATTAAACTTCAGGGTGTGGGTCCATCAGGTTCTAAAAATAATCACCCTCCTGTCCAATTTGATTTGTTTCCAAGTCTGCCTCTCTCCTCCCATCTTGATTCTTAGTTGGTCCCTGGTCACCACTCCCACTGCAAGGGCATGACTTCTGTGTGCAAGGACTGTTCTTGGCAGAAAGTTGTATACAAAAAGGGAAAGATTGAAAAATTCCTTTCATGGGACTTGTGGATCTCTCCACTGGAATTCCTTTAGGTATTTTCGGTCAGCATGATGGGGCAGGGTAAGCTTTATGTTTAATCTCTAGTGTAGACCTCCTAATAGGTGAGCAAAGACTGGACTGCAGAATTAGCAGTATGGGTATAGGAAGAGAAGATTCCAGACAGGAACAAAGGATGCCAAAACACCTTAGAAAAGGAAGAAAACTGGTATGGTTGAAGCTTATTAACATCTCCCCCTCTCTCAAAGATGTAGTGGGTATTGGGGTGAGGATTACAAAAAGGACCTTATGGTCTTAGGTTAGAATTACTCCAATGGGGATACAACTGTGGTGTAGGGTTGGGATTTATCTTCAAAAGTCACTGCGGGTCTGTGGGAGAAGAGTTCTGCTGTGGACAAGATGAGGCAAAGAGACAAAACAATCACTAGAATCCAGGCATAACATGGGGACTTAGACCAGAATAGGAAGCAAGGAAATGTCGGAGTGGCTTGATAGTGGAAGAATGCTCTGGGGAGTGAGGGTAAGAATATAGCTTTTTAAAGATAAGTCAGAACATGTTTGTTGACCACCAAATATCTTTTACTGGCTCAGTGATTCCCAGGTCAGACACACCCAAGGCTCTTTGTACCAATTCCCTGTCATCCAGAGTTTCCGGTCTTATTTCCAGGGACTCCTAATGGTATTTTGTATGTATCATATATAGTGCAGCATATAGGGTATATAGTTCCCTACAGATGTGATCTTAATGTTCTGAAGATTTGCACTTGCTGTTCTGCACTAGGATTGGTACTGATTTAAGGAGATCTGCAAAGTTGTCAATGATCTAAATCCTCAGTTCAAATTCACAATTGTAATAGCAAGTGCTCTGGACTGGAAGTTTGTATCCGCAAAACTTGAGAGTGGAGACCCTGATTTTTAGTGTGGTGGTATTTGGACATGGGACCTCTAAGTAGTAGAGTTCTAGGAGGTCATACTGGTAGAGCCCTGATTAAATGGGACTAGTGCCCCTATAAGACACCAGAGGGGTTACTCTCTGAAGGCAGAAGGATACAGTGGCCATCTACAAGTCAGCCAGATTGGAGTCTTACCAGAAGCCAGATTGGTCAGAACTGAAGTTGGGGCTTCTAGACCATACAGAGACTTCTGTTGTATAAGCCACTCAGGCTGTTCTTTTGTCATGGGAACCTCAGCAAACCAATATAGAAGTCAGGAGAGGTATAGTAAGTGGAGTTTGTGCTCTAGGACCTTTACATTGTCCCATGAGTGGTTTAAAAAAATTCTGATTTAAGGGTGTCTGAGTGGCTCACGTTGGTTAACCATCTGACTCTTGATTATGGCTGGGGTTATGACCTCAGTCAGGAGATGGAGCCCCATGTCAGGCTCCACATTCCATTGGGAATCTGCTTAAGACCCCTCCTCCCTCTCCCCTACTCTCTAAAAGGCTTTTAAAATAACATGATTGACTTATGAACATCTACTCCAGTGAGCCCACTCTCCCCAGAAGATCCAGCTTACTGCATTACTGCCACTCACCTAACCCTTGTTGTTTCAGAGACGGAAGCTGTGGATTAGGATGGAGGTTCAGGCTGTAGTTTATCCCCTCACACCTATCTTTTAGTCACAACATAAACCTTTTGATCACTAGATCACCAGGTCCCTGAAGAACCCAAACCTCTAAATTTAGGTTTCTCTTATCATAGGCTTTCCAGCTTTCCCTGACCTTAGATAGTATGGCCTAGTGACAGAGGACATTCAACACCCGTTGAGAGTCTTCCTTAGTTATAAAGCTGAGCAAATTCCTATGCCCTACTGCCCAGTGTGATGCCTGTAGACACTCAATTCTTGTAGGCTCCTGGCATTGAAGAATCCTGAGAGTCTGTGCCCTCCATGCCTAACCAAATATAAAAGTCCGTGAAATACCAGGTAACCTTCCTGCTTAGAGAGGCAGGCTTTAGTCCTAGCTGAGGAGTTTCCTGCTCAAGAGGTATCCTGAGCCCTAGAAACCTTTTTCTCTCAATCCTGACCATGTTGAAGTGTTTTTCATTCAATGGTCACCTTCAAATGGTGACATGATGTGTCCTCCAACCATTCTTAGGATTAATCAAGATCCCAGTCTAGCACAGCTACTTTATAACAGCTTTCAACGAGGGAGGAGGGCCGTGCATTTGCTAGGCTCTTTCCTCAGGGTTGTTTCAGGAAAGCAACTGGCCATGTTGCCACAACCTAGAGGTCCTAGGAAGTTAGGCTCCGCCGGGGCTGAGCAGTACAGAGGACAACTGAACTTCTGGATTAAGTCTTACATATCACCGTGAGGTCAAGGATGAAGACACTAGAACTCCAAAACCAGACTGAAACTAGTGAACATCTTTGGTACATAGTAGAGCTCCATCTTTTAGATTGGGATACATGGCTTTTTTTGTAAACACAATTCCTGGAAGAAAGCCTAGGAAAAGGACTCTGCACTTTTGGAAGAATTAAATCATGAGTGATCAACAGTTTTTGAAAATAATTCTGTAGAAGAGGCAAGGCAGAGGTTGGACTTGTCAAAGATTGATACCCTGCAGTCTGGTCTCCCAGAAGAGGAATTGGCCCCTTACAAACCTTCATAGAAACTATCTACAACTCATCTCAGTGTAATTAATCCTCAAATACAAATATTAGATTCTTACCACCATAGAATCACAAAAGGGAGAGGGTGTTTGGTCTCAACCATAAGCTCTGTGATGGCAGTCCCCGACTTCCCTTCACGTGACAACAGAAGTTTGGACCCATCCCCTGGAGATTTATGGGAAAATCTGAAGTTCCCTCAGCCCATAAGTATGTCACAGGCAGGGTAGTTGTGGAGTTAATGTCAGTGCCATAGTCCTGATCACACCAAGGTAGGGACTGGTTTTCCCCTGTTAGTACAGCTTCAGATTCCCAAGTCATAAGTAGTAGGGGGGGATCCTTTTTCAGAGTCCCATTGTCCTGCCAGAAGTGCTGTCCTGTCCCCAGGATACAAGGAGTGCCATATACACTTACTCGAGTCCCCCCCCCCAAACAGTGTTCAAATTGGTATTGTTATTAGTTCTGCTTAGTCACGGGTCTTTGTTCGAAGGGCAACTGGTGTTCTAGTCAGGTCTAGTCTGGCATTCACAGAGGCTTAAAGTGGACTAGAGTGTTAGGGACGGACTCTTCTGATGCCTGGCCACACCGCCTGCAGCAGACTTTTCGAACCCCAAGGTGGGTTTCTGATAATTTTGAGAACTAGCCCAGCAATGTTAGGAGAGACATAGGAGAGAGATGCTTGTATGGGGTAGAGTCTCTTGTTCAGGGATTTGGAGACACATGGGTCAGGGGCAAGGATACATCTGGATCAAGGATACAGAAGCAGGACTGGAACCCAGACCTGAAGGTCGTCTTCTTACATGATTAAGGACATAATCTTGAATTGAAGGCAAGTTTCATCAGGAAAAGAACCTGATTTTGTAGAAGCAGAACAGCATCTCTAAAACATGTAGGAGTCTCACATCTGGACTGCTCAAAACCAAGACAGAGGGGGAGGGGCAAGACGGCGGAAGAGCAGGGTCCCCAAGTCACCTGTCCTCAACAAACTACCTAGAAAACCTTCAAATCATCCTGAAAATCTACGAAATCGGCCTGAGATTTAAAGAGAGACCAGCTGGAACGCTGCAGTGAGAAGAGTTCACGCTTCTATCAAGGAGGAAGACGGGGGAAAAAAGAAATAAAGGAACAAAAGGCCTCCAAGGGGGAGGGGCCCGCGAGGAGCCGGGCTGAGGCCAGGGCGAGTGTCCCCAGGACAGGAGAGCCCCGTCCCGGAGGAGCAGGAGCTGCACCGACCTTCCCCGTGGAAAGGCCTCCCGGGGAATTGGAGCAGGATCCCCAGAAAGGCCGGGATGCCCTCGGGCTCCCTGGGACACTAACAGGCACCTGCGCCCCGGGGAGATGCCCCGAGCTCCCTAAGGGCTGCAGCGCGCGGCGGGACCAGGAGCAGCTCGGAGGGGCTCGGGCGGGGGCTCCGCGGAGGGGGCTGCGGGGCTCCGGGAACAGCTAGGAGGGGCTCGGGCAGAGGAAGAAGCTCCGCGCGGAGGGGGCGGCGCAGCTCCGGGAACAGCTAGGAGGGGCTTGGGCGGCAGCTCCGCGGAGGGGGCTGCGGGGCTCCGAGAGCAGCTCGGCGGCGGTGGCTCCAGCAGAGGGAGAAGCTCTGCGGAGGGGGCGGCGCGGTTCAGGGAACAGCTAGGAGGGGCTCGGGCAGCGGCTCCGCGGAGGGGGCTGCGGGGCGGGAGCGCGAATCCAACAGCGCAGGCCCCGGAGCACAGGGAGCCGGGACACAGCCCAGGATCCGGCCTCCCCCGGGACAGGCAGAGGCCGGGAGGGCCCAGGACAGCAAGGACGCTCCTGCCCCGAGCTGAGCAGATCAGCGGCCCCGCCCCGGAGCCCCTAGGCCCTGCAGACGGAGAGCCCCGGAGCTACTGCGGGAGCTGACTCTAGGGCTGCAGAGCTGCCCCCGCCACTGTGGCTTCCTCCCGGGGCTTCATGGGTTGAACAACCCCCACTGAGCCCTGCACCAGGCAGGGGCAGAGCAGCTCACCCAAGTCCTCACACCTGAGAATCAGCACAGCAGGCCCCTCCCCCAGAAGACCAGCGAGAGGGACCAGTTCCAAGGGAAGTCAAAGGACTTAAAGTATACAGAATCGGAAGATACTCCCCCGTGTTTTTTTTTGTTCTTTTGTTTTTGTTTTGTTTTGTGCTTTTCTTTCTTTCTTTCTTCTTGATTTCTAATTGCTTCCCCCACCCCTTTTTTTTCCCTCTTTTTTCTCCTTTCTCTTCTCTTTTTCCCTTTTTTCTGTTGGACCCTGGCTCACGGGTGCCAACGT